>NC_066396.1:35432968-35482968 GCF_013377495.2 Cygnus atratus
CAAAACTTCAATGATGTGAAGTTAAATGGGAATGAATCTGAAACAAAAGATCAGTGGAAGAAATTTCATCCGGCTTTCAGTCTTTTTTTCACATCTTAAAAATCCATAGTTGAAAGTTCCATTGATATTTAAGTAAACAAAGGCTTCTAGGCTAGGAAATGTAGAAGAATATTTATCAAATAGTGAAGGAAATGTTAAATTAAACAGAAAATGATACCCAGTTCTTCTTGAACTGTAGTCCGTTGATAAACAAAACCTCAGTTTTGCAAGTAGACCTCTTTAGTTACGGTCTGAGTTCTTCAAATTCCTGAAACTAAAGAAACTTCATGTACATACAAAAAATTAAGCAGGGTTTGAGGTTTGTAGACACGAACTGTATAGTAATTTCTGTGTTGGTAAAAGTGATCTGCTGAACATTTTGAGAGTAAAACCACAGGCTTACTGGAAATATAAGTTAAAATCTGGCTTTGTTGGTTTTAGCTTTCCAAGATGTACATGTATAGCATGTGCGCAAAGACTGTTGTAAGACCTTTACTAGAAACTGTGCCTTTACAGTATTTCAACTTTACATAAGTATCACTGTGTGGTAATTTCTAGAGCTATCTTCTAGGAGAAGAAGTGGATAGGGGAAAACAAAACAAAACAAAAGCATTCAGGAACCCTGTTCCTCTGCTGGTCCTATTAAAGTGAGTTGCAGAACTTGATTGACATATAGGAGCAAGGATTTGATCTATTCTGTGATTCGTATATAGATTTAAATTTCATAAAACTGTGCATTTCATTTTTGATGGAGGAAACCAAAGATAAATGAAACAGTATGAAGTTAATCATTAGTTAAATTGTATAATTATTGTAGCTCAAAAATCAGCAACATTTAACAGTTCTAGGCTCTTAAAATTGTAGTCCTGGACAATATGAATTAAAATGCCTATAGCAGACTGAAACTGTAGATTTCATCTTTAGTTATTATGTAAATACATAGTTATTTAGTTATAATGTAAATACAGCTTGCATTGCATTTAGATTTTTACTTTTTTTTTTTTACTTTTGGCTGAGAAATCAATAAAATTGGACATATTGGTAGGTGTATGTCTTTCTAAATAAGAAAGAACAAAGGTAAGTTAAGAAAAAAGTATATAACTGAAATATAAATAAATTTCCCATACCAGTTGGCACTATTTCTGTCCTTTAGGTTGTTTCTTTTTCCCATCCATTTTACACAGTACCAAATTTTTGGTTCAGATTTTTGATATAGACTGGTCTTATGCTGATCATTGGTGGAAATTACATCTGTTTGCAACTACATATGGCCTAAATTATGCAAAATGAGTAACAGAAATTATTTAAGGAACAGTCATCAAAGCATGGACAACTTTTATTCTTTGACAACATTCCTGTGCTTTTTAGCTGTTTAAAGGGTTACACTTTTGTTGACAAAAGTCCTTGGTAATTCTAATTTGGGTTTATTTGTGGAAACTGTGAGTTTATGAAAAGTTATGTTTATGAAAAGTTTCGTATTCTGCATAGCAGGAAATCAAATAACTATGTCTATTACTCTGTTTCTGTCAAATGCTAAGCTTACTAGAGTGTTTGTTTGCTAGCAGTGTGATTTTAATCACACTTGCTATTTCTTCTTCATTTCTTGCCATTTCTTCTCCAATTGGCCTGAATTTTGAAATCATTTGGTTTGCTTAACCTTTTTTACACTGCCTTTTCTGATCTTTTCATCATACCCTCCTGGTTTGTGTTATTAACACCTGGTTGTGCATTCCAGTATTTGAAAGAGTAGGAAAAGATGATAATTGCACCTAATATTTTCTTCTCAGCTGAAATGAGTATTTGTCTTCAGTATATGTTCAAAACATTGCCACCAAGTCAGGTTGTCAGAACCTGTCTACTCAGGGAAAGTATGTGTAAAATAAAACTTCTAGTCAGTCTCGAGGAAGTTTTCTTCTGGATTGAGCTTTGTTGATTGAAGATTTTACTGTTCGATAGCTGATTGTCTTTGATGAGAGCACTGCTGGCAATAGGGTTTTCATGAGTTTGCCCTAGTCAGTGCAATACAAGGTCAGCTGGGTCAGCTCAAGACAGTTGCATTGACTTTTTAAACTCATATGCCCTTCTATTCCTGTAATAAAGTAGGGAGGGGCTTTACATCATCCTTTTCAGCAGAAGTGTTGGGGTGCTAACCTCCAACTGCCTGGTGTGTTGACCATCTGGGAATTATATTATCTTTGTCTGGCACAGCTGTTTGCAAGGTGAATGTCTGTCACCAGCCTTAAAGCACTGTGAAGGAGTTTTGAGCTAATACATTTCCCTTTGTGATTGCCATAGACTACAACAGATAGATTAATATTGTCTGTGCTAAACTAACAATGTTTTGCCTTGTGGTTGTGAGGGAGCGGGGTGTGATCACAGGCAGTAATGAAAACTCAGCTGACAATAAATAATTTATCAAGCGTGGTAACTCACACTTTTAGTCATTTGTACACACATAGAGTCCTCTATTGGACATTGGGGTTATACTTTAAAGATATCTGATACCAATGAAAATACCTGTTGGTCTGAAAAGGCTTCACCTCATGCTGAAGGTGAGCAATGTATGGCAGTATTGCATCATGCCAAGGAATTAGTATGAACTGATTAATGACTGGGAAGGGTGCTGGAATTTAATAGCTTCATGAAATTACATATCTGGCTTGAATAACACTGTGATCTAGGATTGATATTGATCTTTTCTGTAAGTTTTCAGTTTGACTACAACACTTGTGCTAAGTGTATGAGCATCATGGATACAGGTTATGTAGATTTATGTTAAAAAGGTATCTTTCTGAGGCAGGTTCTAATTAAGAATATCTGTACTGACAGAATATGCTGACAGAATTATTTTTTATCCATTTGATAGGGCCAGTTATACCTATCAAATGGACATTTAACTGGAAACACGTCTAGTTAACGTTGTCTTGAGATTTTGAAATACAATAGTATAGTAGAACAAGTTGCTGCAGAAGAAATGTCCGTATAAAGCAACTTTTTAAGAGTGCAAATTTGAATTTGGAAAATATGATACTGTTGTTCTGAAAATGTTTAGTTAACACTTAGGAACCAAGTTTTGATTTTGAATTCATAATGCATCTTCAAAGGCAGAGTTATTTACAGGTCTCACATTCCCTGTGGTATCGGTAATACGATTATCTGGGCAGTTTTATTTATTTGTTATGCCTCTGATTTTATTGTTACTAATATAACCTACCTGTACTATCATTTTCTAGGTATTTCAACAGCCTTCCTTAGGTGAGCTAGAGTGTCTTATCACCATGCAGAAATCTGAAATTGAGCTTTTACAGGAAAAATTGAAAAAAACAAGTCTTAGCCTAGCAGAGCATAATTTGTGTATTACGGAAACTCTGGAAAGCAACAATGTAAGGACTGGACGAAAGCATAAGGTAGGGTAGTGTATTGTCTTGTGTATTTGTGTCTAAGTAAGGCTGGTAAAGCCAAACATTTTTGCTCAAGGGTCCAGATAATAATTTTAATATCTGTTGATGCTGTTTATAATTCTGGAAGCTTGTTTGAATGGTTCTTGTGTTATCTGCCAAAGACTTGTTAAAATAGCTGTTGGGAGTAGAAAGTTTTACCTTATTAAATACTGAATAAGGGATTCTTAATTAAATGAAATATTTGAAAGCTAAATTCTTTGTAGGTTTCTTTAAATGAATATTTATCAGCTATTTTGTTGTGTTTACTAGAATGACCATCGTTCCCTAGAAGAAAAATGGGAGGAATATAAACAGTTATTATGATTTTATAAATGAAACAGATTTTATTTTTCAAAATCTTTATTTTTAAAATATGACATAGCACTTTTTTTTTCTTTCTGTGAAGAATAGTAATGATGTGCTTTTGAAGTGCATACTTTCAACATTTTTTAAACTCTGCATAATGCTGGTCTGCTTCTTTCAAGATAACTTGCCACTAAATTTAGGCACCAGGTAACATTTGCAAACTGAAGCTACTGAAAAAATCTGTAAACAATTCTGTGGCTTAAATTGACTTATGAAATAAACCTAAGTCATTATGTTTGTGAGTGTGTTCAGTCTCTTCCCCATATAAATTTTCTGTTTGATTGTGGTATGAATATGGAAATTTGGAATATGGAAAACTTGAAATAGGTTTCTGTAGGAAGGAAGCAAATAGGAGCATGCTTCTGTGGTATAAGTAGTCTGCAGGAGTGGACCATCAATTTACTGCCTTGGAAAACTCATGTATTTCTTATGCTTAGCATCTCATATTGTTTCCTTTAAAAACTGTATGGCTTGTTCTACCTGAACATCCTGCAGTGCATGTTATTTTTGGGAAAAGCTATATTTTAGAATATTTGTATTAGAGCACTTAAAGTTTAATGTTTGATGTCCATCAAGAAGCAGTGGATCTCATAGTTTTCGAAATATGGGCTCTACTTCATAGGGCTATTTAAGAGAAACACTGTTTCTGAGACTGTCCAGATTACCTAGTTTTCCTTTCCTTTTCATTAAATAGCTAACTCAGAGTATTTTGACCACCATATTCTACTATGATTGACTTTCCTTTTGCATGTCCGTACCGGGTGCAGGTGCCCAGGCACTGGTGGTGTCTGCTGGGGCCTCCTCTGAGGCACGGCCGGGGCTGCCCCGTGCTGGACGTGGCCAGGTCCAGCGGCCCCACCACAGGGCATGGCCGGGCCCTGCAGCTTCGGCTGGCGCCTTGGGGTAAGTGGATTTAAGAAAAGGCAAAACGCTGCACAGGCAGTGAGGAGTGAAGAAAAAAAAAGTGAGAAAGAGCTCTGTGATCACCAAGGTCAGAGAAAGAGCAGGGACAGGTGCTGCAGGCACTAGGGTGGTATTAGCCTGCATCCCACAGAGGGGACCACTATGGTAGATATCCACGCTGCAGCCCGTGGCAGGGATCTGACACTGGAGCAGTTTCTCCTCACAGGAGCTGTGGCCTGTGGAGGCCTCACTCAGGAGCAGGGAAACGTGTGGGGAGGAGGGAGCAGCAGAGGGACTGACCGCAGCTCTTACATCCCTTCCCTTCTGCACTGTTCAGTGGGAGGTGGAGGAGGCAAGAGTGAAGGAGTGCAGTGGAGCCTGTGATGTGACAGGGGGAGAAAGTCTTGTTTTAATTTGTCTTTATTTCTTACTACCCAAATCTATTTTAAGAGGCGATAAATTAAATTCAATTTTGTCAAGTCAAGTCTGTTTTGGCCGTGACTGTGAATGGTAGCCAATCTCTATTTCTTTATGTAACTCCATGGGCATTTTCATTCTATTTTTCCCCCTGTCACTGAGGGGAGTGAGCAAGTGACTAGGTGGGTGTTAAGCCCTTAGGCAAGGTTAACTCACTACAGTGTCATTATGTGTTTCCTCGGAGTAAAGTAAAAGTGTGCTGTTTTTGTTGTGAACTGATCGCTGTATCAGGAGTAAAGCAACTAAACTCTTAAGTACACCTAAGCACCAACTTCAAAATCCTGTTGTAGAGAACCTTTTCCTCGTTCAGTATGTAGCTCCAGCCATGCTCTTTCAATACGTCATTTGATATGTACACTTTTTCATGTGTCCATGCAGTCTGTATTAAAACTTTTGGGAAATAAGTTGACAAAGCCCTTTGTATTTAGGCAAGATGGTAAGGAAAACTGTAGAAACATTCTGGCTTTAGGATCACAAAATAGAGGTATAAAATACAAATCAGTATTGCTGTCTTTGTTGAGGTTCCACTGCAGTAAAATATCTTTCTGTTACCTTGTTGTTCAGCCTTTTACGACAAACTACTCAGGAAAAAAGTTATTAGCAGGAAGAATATGTTGGATATACAATTCATTTTTTACCAGGATGATTTTTTTGGCTTCACAAAGACTCTGTCATTTTAACCCTTCATCTCCTCTTATTTGTATGTATTCCCAGGATTCAAAGAACAAATATGCATGGAATGACTTCTGATCAGAAAGAGAATGTTTTGATTCCTTTCTGCTCTAAAAAGCCAAACATTTTGACAAAAAAAAATAATAATTGGAAAGGTGTTAAAAAAAGAAAAAAGGCCTCAGGACAAAAGAGAAACTTGCACTAGTTTGATAAATTGGGATCTAGGGCCAAGTATCTGTATACCTACGCCTATGTTTGATTCTGCAGAATGCATGGATGTATACACATGTATAGGCTAGTGTAGAACACCGTCACTGCAGAAATCCAAATCTCATGCCTGCTGTAGTATAGAGTAATAGAAACAACTTGCTCTGCAAGGCAAATGATGTGGTGGTTCAAAGCTTTCTTAAATGTGCGCGTATGGTGTCATTTTTATGGTAAGTGCAAACTTACAGTCAATTGTAACCCACACTGTTCAATCTCTGTTGAAAGTGGAATAGCTGCTTGCCATTTTCTATGAAGAATTAAAAGCTAGTTGCTTGATCTTCACAGAGCTCCTTTTGGAACTAAAACTTCTTAACTTTGTGACCTATGATTTCTGTTACCTGATTAATCAGCCATCCATATTCTTGCTAGCCAATTCAGTAATACAGCCCTTGAGGGTTTTTATTTATTTTTATTTCTATTTTTTATTTTTTGTAGCCAAGCTTTTAAATACCACTAAATAGATCTAAAACTTGCCATTGCATGATACATGGGAGTTATAATTGTTTTTTATTGATATACATTCTACAGCATTCCTCTAAGTATTTATATAATTTCAAGGTACAAAAGATCTCTTAAAAGGCATGAGTTAACTTGAAATACTGATAAAGTTCCTGTTGATACATAGTGAATCAAGAATTTGCCATTTTTCCTCTCCTAAAAAAGCCCTATATCTTTTACTCTGTCAGCCTCTGGCTCAGCTTCAACAATGTTTCTCAGTTTTATCAACTGATAAAAAACATTAAGATTTCTGCCCACTGTCTTCAGTGCTGTATCTTGGCAGACATTGATCTGAGCGTTACAGAAAAGTTCAAGGCATTTCTTGCTGAACTTCTGTTTGTTTTTTTTTTTCTTTTTTTTTGGCTTGCCATGTGACTCCAACACAAAACTGCTTAAATTCAAAAACTTGACTGTTCCCACCCTCTTCCCACGGTGGTACCACATCGTACCAGCTCTGGTAATAGGAGATTGTTTAAAAAAGAAAAAATCTTTGCTTTTTCTCATTCCTGTACTTCCATTATCAGTTAATGTGTGTGTGTCACATCCACTTATCAGTCATTTCTTTACATTATATCTTCTATCACAGTTTCATATTCACTAATATTACAAATCATGTTTGTTTCTGTTTGTTTTAGTCTTTTGTAAACATGTTCTAGGATCATAAAATGGAAAACCTTTTGATTCCCTTGACTGGCTGGGCTTAAAATTTTTTTCTCAAAAAAATGAGTGTTGTTACTCCTAAACATTTAGAAAATGTTTAACACATTACAATTGTGTATATTTTTAATACAGATGTGTCTAAATTTACTGTGGAATTTGAGGATGGAATTAAAAATTAAATGCCTAAGCTTGACAGCAGCAGCAAAGTTTTCAGTTGTGAGAAGAATATTACAGATGCCATCTTTCAAATTGAGTTTTGCAGCAGCCCCAGGCAGTCAAATTACAGTGTACTTTACTACACAGTCTTTTCTGTCTTGGTAGGAAAATTTAACTGCCTTCTTAGCAAAGATTGCCTTCAGACTACCTATGTGCTGCTGTGAAGCCCAGCCCCAGCCCCTTCTCTCCACAGACCTGTAGTCTGATAACTAAACAGATAAAAACATGTTAAAAGAATATCATGTTTCTTAATGCACATCCCTGATCCCACCTGTTCTCACAGAGCAGTATTTCCATGTCTATCAATGCTTCGAATTTTTGTTTTATTTTCCATATCTTGGCCCTGTATTTCAGTTGTGGAAAAGATTCACAGCACAAACCCAGGTAGCTATCTAGAATATCTGTTATATTAAAGAAAAATGGTTAGACTAACTGTATCATACCTTTGATTAAAGCAGCAAGACTATGAAGCTCACGTTTTTAGATATTTTTTCCTCTTTTCTCCATCCCTTCTAGAGTTTCTTCTAGTAGTTTCCCTTAGGAGTCTGGTGATGGTTGGTCCAGGTCTTTCTCTTTGTCGTCCTCTTCTTTGACAAAGGATGCAATACTTTGGCTTTGTATTCCTGATTTCAGAGAAATATTTTCCAAATCTTCTGTATGTATAACTATAAGTTTAACTTTTAATTTACCGTTTCTTCAAAAATAGTGTTCTTCATTTTTTTCGGGAAAGTTAATATGGGTATGCAGTGATTAGAAAATCTGATAGATAGTTCTATTTCAAGTATTGGCTTTATTCAAGAGATTTGGGACTTTGAAGGTGGTTAAAATTTTTGATATGTTGATCTTGAGGTGTTGCACTTCAGACACTTGAAAGAGATTGATCTGATTTTGTGCATTGTTAATAGCATTAGTGATTAATATCAGCATCTATTAAATGAAGAGAATTTTTGGATATCTCCACCAGAATTATTAGAAAAAAAATTAGTAGTCTTACTATTTCAAGAAGAATGACTCTTAGTCACTACAATGTTATACTGACAATATGAAACCATAAATTTGGAAATATTGTTATAAATGTTCATTAAAACCTCCTTTTAGTTTCTTCTGTTATATCAAGGAACTGACATGAATATGCAAAATACACCTTTTGACATTCAGTTTGTATGTTGTACTAAAATTCTTTCCTGGCATTGCACTTTTTTTTTTCTTTTCTTTTCTGATCATTCAGGCTTATTTCAGAAGCAAAAGAAACTGAAATCCAAAACAACAGGCACCTTGGCAATATTTAAATTCTTAAATATTTGATACTTTTATTTTCTGTTATTTCATGATACTTTTGTTTTCTCCCTTTTTTGAAATGCATGCAATTTCAAGTGAAAGTACAGTGTCTTGTAAACATTTAATACTTATAGATAGTGGTCAGAGAAAAAAATGCCAGTTCCTACTTAAGATTATCTTCAACATTAAATTTATGTAATAGAATAATAAAAGTATTGAAATATATAGTATTCAAGAAGACTTTAACCTGAATTCCTGTTGTTGTAAAACAGTTATTTTAAAGAGAAAATAGCAACATGCAACAACAATAATTGCAATTGTATGAAGTTTTTATTTGACTTCATGTACTTATGTAATAGCATTTTATCTTATAGGTGCTAAGCAAGTGTTAGTAATTCTCTGTCCTTAACCAAAGTTATTCAGAAAATCTGAAAGTAATTTGATGAGGTCTTTCCTTCTTTGCCATAAGGACATATGACATAGAATGAACAAGAAAGCTGCCCGGTTTAAGTGTTACTTTCACATATTCTTTCTCCAGATTGCTATATGAAGCTGTACATAATATAAACACATATTCTTGTCTCTAGTTAGTCACATTATAGTTAATGACCATATGGTCATTATGGTATAAGATCTACTGTCTGTTGTATTTATATTCCTCAAGCATATTGTTCCTTCAACTTCACAGTGTGTTAAACTATTTCAAAGGGAAAAAAATCCTTTCCCTCTTGTTTCTGGTTGTCCTATCAAGTGTAACCTTGGACCCTTATAGAGCAATTAGACCAGCCTCTATCCCCTCCTTTGTAATGAGGTTTCTTGCATTTCTGAGTCTATAACCCTTTAGTCTTCCCTAATGGGACATCATTATTCTGAAAGAAACAATGTAAATGTAAATGAATATTCTCATTAACGAGTCACAGAGAAACCTTTAGTGGTAGCGCTGTGGTAATTCTGCTTGTTATTTCTCTGGTATTCCATGCAGATTTTTTTTTTTATAATTCATTATTAGTATTCAAAATTACTTCTTTAATTCTGCATGTCTTTCATAATCCGGTGTTCCAACTAGTTCAACCATGTCCTTGTTTTATTCTCCAGGAACCACCTGTGAAACGTTCAAGGTCTCTGTCCCCAAAGAGCTCTTTTAGAAAGTCAGAGGAGCTAAGGAAGCTTAAAATAGCTGAAAGGAAGATTGAAAACTTAGAGAAGACCCTGCAGTTAAAGGTGAACATTAAAAAAATAAAAATAAAACACCTTCTAGGTATAAGCTTGCATAGATAAAGATATACCGAAATAAACACGCATTTAAAAACTGCAAAATCCATGTATTGTTATGGACTGTTAGCATAAGAGAGCATTCTCCATTAGTTTTCATTTTTCCTTTACTGCAGAGAATCTTGTGTTGATTCTCTTGCAGTACTATGAAAGCCCAAATTTCAAGCTATGTCATCAATAATATGTGCTTGTTAAATACATTTTCAAAATTTGTTTCTAAGGATATAGATTTCAAGAAATTCATATGGTCGTACAGAAATAAAGTGAAGCACAAAGTACAAGGAATTATTATTTTTTTTTATTGTACAGTGAAACCAGTATTTTAAATTCTGAAGTCAATTATTTGGAACAGATATTATCCCTTGTACTCTTAAAAGTTACGCCTCAGAAGAAGTTGTTCTAACAAATGCTGGAAAAAGAAATAAAAGTAAAAAAAAAAATCTTTCTTAGTAGAAAAGCTTCACTGACCATAAATTACAATTGCCTATTTTGTCCCTATTGTATAGATTTTTGTTGGTTTATTTTTTATTTTAAATAATACCTTTTGAATGACCTACTGGTTTCAAATTGTATCTCTGAATATTGTCTCAAGGTAGTCGAACAAAACCAAACTCTGGCTGAATCATATTTTCATAAACAGTTACAATCATTTTAAATTTGTTCTTACCTTCTGCTCATTTTTTCAGTTGTCGTTGTTACTCATGTTTAGAGGTATGCAATATGAAAGATATATTCAGTACATGTAATTTAAAGCAGAATTTGTTACATTGAATGTGCTGTGGTAAATGTCAGGTGAAAAAATCAGGAAGCCTTACAAAGCATATTCCTGAGCTTCTTCCTCATTCTCTTGTGATAGGTCAGTTTTACAAAAAAGGTAAGCAGGGATTGTATTTTGGCACAAATTGAAAAGTTTATCTCCATGTATACCTGAGAGAATCTAACCCAAAGTCTCAACGCATAGAAAATATGAACATGAAAGATGCATCAAAAGAAGCGTGGCCCGTGGGTCAAGGGAGGTGATTCTCCCCATCTGCTCTGCTCTCATGAGACCCCACCTGGAGCCCTGTGCTCAACTCTGGTGCTCCCAGCACAAGAAGGACATGGACCTGTTAGAGCGAGTCCAGAGGAGAGCCGTGAGGATGATGAGAAGGCTGGAGCACCTCTCCTGTGAAGACAGACTGAGGGAGTTGGGGTTGTTCAGCCTGGAGAAGAGAAGGCTCCGGGGAGACCTTATAGCGGCCTTCCAGTACCTAAAGAGGGCCTACAGGAAAGCTGGGGAGGGACTCTTTGTCAGGGGGTGGAGTGATAGGACAAGGGGGAATGGCTTTAAACTAAAAGAGGGGAGCTTTAGGTTAGGTATAAGGAAAAAATTCTTTCGCATGAGGGTGGTGCTGCACTGGCACAGGTTGACCAGAGATGTGGATGCCCCATCCCTGGAGGTGCTCAAGGCCAGGTTGGATGGGGCTTTGAGCAACGTGGTCTGGTGGGAGGTGTCCCTGCCCGTGGTAGGGGGGTTGGAACTGGATGGTCTTTAAGGTGCCTCCCAATCCAAACCATTCTGTGATTCTGTGGTTCTATGATTTAGACTTAAAAGTCTTAAAGACTATCTCGCTTGTGGCAGTACATTCTGAATTCAGTGAGGCCATTGCTGGCATGGCAATAAATTCAGCTGTCACACCATTAGTATCAGAATAATTTGATTGGTATTGTATATTTTCTGTATATTAGTCTCCCCTCAGGCATTGCTTCCTGTGAAGAATAATGCATGGGATCAACTTTTTTGAAAACAGCACTTGCATTATTGCCTCTTCAGGCCAAGAGTTGACTATATAATTACTTGAAATACATTTGCTGAGAAAAATTGAAGAGACATCTACAAACAAACATACTGATGATGCATATTCTGAAGATGAGATTGTGATTTTATCCATCTTTCTGAAAAATTGGTAACACTAAATAAACACCGTTGATGCCCCAGTCAGTACTACAAAGGAACAGAAAAAGGCAAGGTCCCATTCCAGGGTTTTCCAGTTCTCCTCTCCTTCATTTCTAACCAAGGAAAGCTGGCTCTTTCTGTCCTTGTAGCTAATATAAACAGGGCAATCAAGGAAATCCTCAGTGTCCGTAATTTTGGTACAGAATCTGTTTCATTTCTGCACTCCCAGGTGTACTGAAAAGTAGCAGAGCATCCTCTTTTTCACCCTTCTTGAGGGAAGAGAATGTCAAAGTAAATTAGAGTGTTTGGTGGAGTTTGTGTGACATATTGTCAAGCTAGTACTAATGCTGGTCCCCACAAAGTACATCAGTGTATTGTTTGTCTTTAAGGAGTGAGTAGAAGTTTGGTTGCCAGAAGCTGGATATTTCAATGAGCTAAGAACGTTCTCTTCTCTTACATCCCATCTCCTTCTCTAGTGTCTAGAACTGTGATCCCTTGCATAGTCTACAGAAGATATCTTGACCTTTGGGGGAAGGTTACCAAAAGCGATAGGAGAATCTTCCTTGAAATGTTAACTTTTTTTTTGGTTTAAAGTTCAAAAATTTTGCTCAGAATTAGAACCAGAATAAGTAGATAAGTCTTCAGGGCCAACTTAATACATATTTATGTGAGAGAAGGCACACTATTACACTTAGTTTTGACTTCATATGTAGTCTTGTTCTGTGGAGGGTGTTCAGATGCAGAAAGTATATTAATATTATAGTATTGGCACATCAGTAGTTATGGAAAAAATATTTTTGTAATTGTCAGCTTCCTTACTTCTTCTCAGCCTGAGTATTCAAAGAATTGAAGCAGTATATTTTTTGATTCCATTTTAGTTCAACTTTTACTTTGACAGTTGTTGTTACAGGTAATTTAAAGAAACAACATTTTCAAATAACAATTAGCATATATATAACTATATATATATTTTTTGGCTTATCTGAGCTCCCTGCAAATAACAGGATGACTAAATAGCAGTTGGGTACTTTCTTTTGCAGACTGGACTTTTGTCTTTCATTATCTGATGTGAAGTATTATAGAATGTCAGAGGAGAGCTAGAGAATAACCTGGAGATCCACTGCTAGAGATGATCACTCTGTCCCATTTCAATCACTATATAGATGACTGTACACAAGACAGTCTATTTATTATAAAATGTAACATAATTCAGTCAGAAAGAGATGGAACTAACTGAACTTGTAGAAATAACAGAATAAATTTATTTAAAAGTTCTGAAATCCATAGTACTTTAATAAAAGAGAGCAATTAGGACAATTGTCTATTTCTGTTTCTGCAAGAGCAGAGCAACTGGTAAGGGTATAACTGTAAGGGAATAGATTTTGAAACAGGTAAGCAATAATGAAAAATGTGGATTCATAAATAGGAAAGGCCAAATTCTGCACTTGGTTACACCCTTGAAAGGGCATTGACACTAATAAACTTCTCAGGATTTATGCCTAAGATACTACTTCCCAGTGCCTTACCAGTCTTGATCAATTTTCACTAGCAACATCAAACAATGTCAGAATTATGGTCACAGAATCATGTGATTCTGTGATCATTATTCTGACGTTGTTGGATTTGTGAACTTCACTTGAAAACACAGCATCTGTAATTGTATTCTTGTCAAGATTTCCTCTTGTAGCATTAAGCAAAGCTTGGTAATAGTCTGTATATCCTTTGTCATAAATTGATCTGCATTTTGCAATTAGTGTGACTTTTTAAAAAATATCATTCTATTATTTATATGAGCGACTTAAAACAGGTTAAAGGTACTTCGTAGTTAAATCTAAATGTATCTAAAGGTACTTCGTAGTTAAATCTAAATGTATCATTTTATCTAGTTTAGAGGTTGTTCAGGAGAGAGAAAATAACAATAATAAAAAAAAAATGAAAAAGCATTTAATGATAATGATAACACTTTGGAACCTGTTTATATTCTTAAATCTGCTTTCAGTGTAGCTTGAGTCACTAACAGAAATCTTCTTGTTACATGTACAGTAGCATATGAATTTTAGCCGATGTTTTTCAGCTTTGTTTATGTATTACGAAAACTGGGCTACGTTTTAGAAGCCAAGCTTAGTGTAAGTATTCCATAGTTAGGTCTTCTGTAGAAACCCTTGCCATGTTTTTATGGTGGGATTTAATTTTTATTGCTCTGACTGTTGGCATATCTTACACACTGGCTAATGCTGAAAGCCCCCCTTGCATATAAACATGCATATAATGCATACAAATAAAGTATTGTGATTAACGTAGGTATTAAGGAACATGTTCTGTAGTCACTCTACAAGAAGGATTTTCATTGAACTGAAAATGCAGCAATGAGAACAGATTTTATTACAGGATAATGTCTGGTGAATTCTTTACTATTGTATGCCAGAGTTCAACTTGCTTCATACTGTGGAATGTCATCTTCTTAATGTTCTTTTTTTTTTCTTTTCTTTTTTTTTTTTTCCCCAGAGCACAGTATTGTCATTTATGAAAACATGATTATTTGATGATATTTTATTTTTTTTCTAACTTGCATTATGTTATCCTTTTATATAAGTCAAGGCATACTTTATTTTTTCATTCTCTAAAAGGAAGATTTGGATTAATAAAAACTATTGCAAACTTTGTTTATCTTTCTTGTTTGTTGCATAGCTAGAGGCCAAAGTCTGGGTGTTGTAGGTTTGTCTATATATATTTATATTAAAAAAAAATTAAAATTCAGGATATCCTGATGCCATTTAAATTGAATTTTTTTTTTTTTTAATTTAGACTTCGGTGTAGCCAATGGTTTACTCCAAAATGCACAGATTATTTTCCATGCAAAAGGAAAAGAAAAAAATTACTTCAAAGGAAAAGATAATGCCAACAATCCTTTATCAGTCTATGTTTAGGTGTATTAAACAAAGGCATTCACAAGATGAACACTGATATTCTGATAGTAAATTTTCTAAAATTTCTCAGCAGCATGAAAAAAAGTATTTTTTTGCCACACTTTCTTAAAAGTAGCAATAACAAAAAGTAAATTTGCATGTGACCTCAGAGACAGTGATTCCTCATCTTTCTATTTAGATTTCTTAGGCTTTTAATGTAACTTAAATGGAAATTTTGTTTTACGACATCTATGTGAAAGTCTCTTAAATTTTGCCAAACTCTAATATTGCTTCTTTTTGGTGCTATACAGACTCAAGAAACTGATGAGCTAAGAGCAGCCCATGAAAAACGCAAAGAGAGGCTGCAGATGTTACAGACCAACTACAGAGCACTAAAAGAGCAATTAAAGCAATGGGAAGAAGGTGATAGCAGGTAAGTTACATAGCTCATTAAAAACATTTCCCTTACACAAGAAATCTGAACAAAATTATTATATAGGCATTCAAAAGAGAATTTGAGTTCAAGGAAGAGGCTGCTATGTGGTGATCAAGACTCTATCTCATGTTAGAGCAAAATAAGTGGTATACCTCTATATGAGAAAAAATGCAGTTGTAACCAAGAGTAAAATGTCTTGAACTGACACTTTGACTTATTTTATTTAGGATCTCATTTTGAGTCTGAGTACTGGACAAAGGTTGGCTAGTGCCTGCTGATTATGCTTGTCTAATTCCCCAGCTGATTAATTTGTTGACTGTGTATGTTTATAATTTCCTATAATGGAACAGTTGTTCCTTATGTTTCAAACAGTTTTTTTAAAAATAATTTTGTTCATTTAGCAATAAAGCAATAATAGCCTGTGTGTGAAACATTTAGTGATTCAAACATGAACTGAAGCTAATCCTAAAATCCCTTTTTTAACAGTTTAAAAAGAATGTATGCATGAAAAGCAAGATGTTTTCAACTGTTAAATGATTATAAAATCAATTATTTCTGATCATTTTACAGAAATACTGCAGTAATATATCTATGAATGGGAAAAAGAGAGAATATGAAAAGTCTACAACAGCAAAATCTAAATAGTGAAGATTCTATGTATAATTTCCCCTTAAGTTCTATACAAAACAGTGAACATTTTATGGAGAAATTCTTTTTTTGAAGTCCTTAGCATAAAGATTTTTGGTAAACACGTACTTTTATTGATACAAGGACATTTCTGTCAATTCAATTATCAAACACTGCTGAAGTACAGTTTTTAGTCGATATTTCAAGAAAGCAATGTTAGCAGGTCCTTATGTCCTAGTGGCTTTAGTAGGAGTTCAGCAAGCAAAACGGAACCTATAATATGTGTATACTAAGCTGTAGGTTTTTACTAGAAATAATTCTTTTTTACTAGAAAAAAATCTTTCAGTAACTAGAGAAATACTTATTCAGCTTGACACAGACTTTTAAAATGTATCTCTAGCCAAAAAAAAAAAGTCACAGAAATTGCTGCAAAACTGATAGCCATTCAGGATGTCCAGTGTGACATAAATGGTCCTATTGTGAATAATAAATTATTCCTCATATATAGCTAATTGTTTGACCCATTTGAGTATATTTGTGGTACTGTGGCATTTTCTTAAGTATGATTTGTCTTTTAAAGAGAAAAAAAATCTGAATGAAAATGAAGTAAGGTACAAATCTGCTACATGCAATGGTAGCACAAGAATTTTTTTTTTGAAATGTTGAAGCACAAATATCTAATAGATTTGTGTAAACTAGGAAAAAAAAGGTCTGCTTTGTTTAGGAATAAAAGGAGAATTTCATCTTGTAGTTCTCTATTTTAATTTCAGTGCAAGCTGAAAACTTACTGGATGATAGATGCTTATGAAATGAAATCATTTATATCTGTGCCTAATTCTAAGTAGGCATTCATGGTTCACAGACCAAAACTGAAAAAGTACAAAACTCAGCCTAAAGATAGTAAATTCAAACTTTGACATATAGCGAAGCACTGAGAAAGGAAAAGGAGGAAGACAAAAACAACTTCCGTTTCTGTTCAAAATGAATGGGGCCAGCTTGTGTTCTGACAGGAGTCTATTTGGAAAAAGTAGGTATTGGATAAAGTGTAATATAAAAAACTTTATTTGTTAATCTGATTTTTTTTCATTTATAATTAAGACGCCCTAAGAGTAGGGGGTTTTGTTAAGTTTTGTCGTCAGGACAGGATTCTATGAAGCTGTCATATGATATGCTAACAGGGGAAAGTAGCCAAGACACAAATAAAAACAGTCTGTCAATTGTTACACCTTACACTTTCATTTTGACATCTCAAAAAGCTTTATATTGCTGGTGTAATGTAAATCATGCATTAAGAAATCGGTATCGGGTACTTATGTGGCACTTCTGATCCTTTGTGTGTTGGAGGACCCCATTCTTTCTGATTCTTCATAGATTAGAGTCTTTTATCTAGATGGCAGCTGATGGGACCTGATCCACCAGTCAATGTACATACAACTTCCACTGACATGTGTGACTGCGAAGATGATGGGGCTTTATGAGGTTACCATGTTCTCTGACAGTTAATTTCAGTACCCAACAAAAATTTAAATTACAGACTGTTTGAAATTAATGGATGTGTTTTTAATATTTTTTATCTTTTGCATTTTAATAAACATTGAAAATATTAAACTGAAAGAAAATTTGTGAAATACTTTCATTTGCTTCTTCTGTTCTTTTAAGTTCAGTACCCTTTTTCCTTATTTTTTATTAGGCAGTAAGTCGACAGTTTGACTATTAATAGAAATTCCAGATTGTTTGTGGGGGCATTAGGAGAGCTGGTGTCTCTCCATTTTTTTGCAAGAAATTGGGTGATGGGTTCACCTTTTGCTTTCTCCTCCCAGTGTTTTAAGGAATGTTGACAGAATGAATGCAAGTGCCACTGCTCTACCACATCACAGTTGAGAGCCCTGCTGCCATACTAAGATTTCTGTCTGAAACTACTTAATTGAACTTTTATATAATACCACATTTAAGATGTCATGTTTCACAGACTGTATGACTCCATTCGTCCAACAAGATTTGTATTCTGTAGATGCCACAGTTTAGAATCTATACTTTCTGAAAGCAGGGATGTTTTTGTTACTGTAATCCTAAAACATGTATATATTTAAAAACAAACAACCTCTTTTCACTCACAAACAGGACTGCAAGCAGTAAAAGCAGATACCAGTGTGCAGACCCCCGCCAGCTTTGTCAGGAGGATTCCGATGCTGTATGGAATGAACTGGCTTTTTTCAAAAGGGAACACAAAAAGCTATTGATTGAAAAGTGAGTTTGTTTCTTAAATGGTGTTTACATAAAGAAACATGCTGCTATTTTTTTCTGAAGATTGTGTCTTGCAGGCCACATAAAAGGAATTTCTTGCAAAATTCTGAGATAAAACCATCTTCTACCAAAAGCAGAAACGAAAACATGGTTTCTTTTTTTCCTCTTAAATCAGTGACAAGTTACAAGTTTGCTAGCACTAACAGAAACTGTATTCCATGATCTAGGGATTGTGTTAATTAATGTGGCTCTCATCTGTTGGAGGTGTCGCTCTTCATTAGCCTGTGTTTTACACACTGCCGTGCTTCATTTTTGGAATGAGGTGGTGAGGGGATAACCTAGCCAACCATCCTTGTTTGATCTCTGTGATACATACGCAATGCAGAATGCCTCAGCTCTCTTGGTTCCCTGCCCTGTCCTGCTAATCCCAGCTGAGCTCATTATGGTGTAGCCTTGCTGCTACTCCTGGAGCCAGAGCTGTCCAAGCTAATTACTGGTAGCAGCAGAGCTGCCTGTTAAGGGTCTGGTGTGGATCTGCTAACATGGTCCTTGGTAGTGACCTGCAGAAAGCACGAGGGAGTTGCTCTCTTTCTTGCTGTGCATAGCCTGTCCTTTGGGTTTAGTGCTGATCCCTTCACACAGCTCTTTTAGCTGCAGTAAGTGTAAAACTTGGTGAAGGAAACTCTTACTTTAGAAAACATACAGTTTGCTGCTTTGATCTCATAATTCATAGGCTATTATACTCAGCCAGGCAAAGTAAGAAAATGTCCTTTTATACTAGACAAAAGGAAGTTAGTATGGTATAATTAGCTCTTTGCTGCTATTTAACACTTTCTGTAAGTCGATTTTTTTTATTTTTTTATTTTTTTTTAAGAATCATACATTGTAGAAACTTCTCTTCAGATTTGGTTTTGTCAGCATTAAAGAAAATGTGTTTTCCCAATGGGTCACGATACAAACCAGTTTTGTGGAGATACCATGACGGCTGCTATCACAGAATTTCAACAGCAGCAAAATGTTTTGTAGTACGTAAGTCCTTGTGTTGCCCATGAGCTGTTTCGGTATATTACATACAATATTGTCAGTGGTTCTGTTGCATGGAGTGTGCTTTCATCCTGTAGTTATAATTGTGTACCTGTTCTTGTCACTTCATTGTCACATCTTTGCTGTTTTGGAACAACAAATTTTCATATGCACTGCTTTGTTTATTTTGATTTTTATGTAGGAAAGAGCACTTTCTTGCCATACATGTAATTGCTGTTGTAATTCTCCCATCCCTGATCAACACAAGCACCACAGGCAGCAATAACTCAGAAGCAATAACATAAACCTCTCCTTTTCACATAAAGCTATGAAACAGTGATTGTGTGTGTATTGTGCATACAATGCCCTGCACCCTGAAGTCAGTACAGTTGAACTGTTTTTCTAGAGCTCCTGTGTAGTCACATGTGTGGGGAACACGCTTATGCCTGGTACACTGCAGATCACAGTGGCTTTGATAAGGTTGTGGTGACACAGTGCAAGGAAATAGCTGAGCTCTTTGAAATTTAGGAATTTTAAATCAAAGTGAGTTATTCTAGTTCTGCATCGTACTTTGTAAGAAGCCAGTGCACCATTGTGATCATTAAGATGAAGTATTTATGTGGGGTTAGGTACTTTTTCCTTTTTATTGGCAATGTGATTAATTGTTTAGTTCAAGTAAGGAAGGAAGACATAATTCCTATTATTTTTTTTGATATGTCTTAAACATCCATCTCTAACAATGTTTGTCTTTAATTTGTTGAAGCAAGTTAGCATTTAAAGATCTGAACTCACTTTCTTAAGAAAGTCAATACTGAAGTTACTGTACTTTGTAGATCTCTACACAGGGCTTCTTCACATTACATGTGTTCTTTCTTAAGCTCTGTGGCTAAAGGATGTGTTCTACAGAGTTGCGCCAGTAACTTAAATGAGTGATTTTAGAAGCAATGTAAGCAAATCAGGTTAGTCCATAGTTTTTGTGGATATTCTTAGTTAGATAGACTCTACATATTGTTAACTTAAGTTGATTTAGAACCCAACTAAGCATTAGTTAAGAAGAGTGTGTGGGGATCTTCTTTTGAGTGTTTTAACTTTAAATGGATGTAATTTATGGCCATGAATAGGCCGTGAATGTTAGGAAAACAGCAAATCAGTTACTTGTTTCTTTGTTTTACTTGTAAAGATTTCCTTTATTTCTCTGCCTCTTCTAGAGGTAGAACAACAGAGTAAAATGTCTTTAATTTGTATGCATTGCTCTGAAAATAGATCTGTAGTAAAACCCATGAAAGCTCATTCATGTGTTCGAGGCTCTGAACCAGGCATACTGTAACCAATCAGCTTGTAAGTTATGAAATCTGTTTATTAGTTAAGAAAAATGGAAACTGCTTGGGAAGTCACTTATTCTGGTAGATAGTGCCTAATTCCAAATCTTGTTGAAGTTGGTGAAGACTTTGTGTGAGTTGCTACATTCTGTCAGGTCCTTCCTTTTATTAAGTTTTCTTCTCATCACAGGCAGGTATTGCTTTGACTGTCCTGTAAGCTGTTACACGCTATGTACCTTTCAAGCTGGACACTAACACAGATAAACAAATAGGGATTTTAGGACTTAAATTTAAACACCTGTTTTTAGAAATATTTGAAATTTTGATTTCCATGAAGTTCTGAATGCCTAATGTCAGGGGTAGGTGTTGGAGAATGTTGAGGCAGAATATTTGGCATTGTTACTTCTATATTTTACTTTCTGATTAGTAAAGAATAGTATGTGCATGTTGTATTACTTAGGAATGTAATGTTTTTCAGAGCCATGGCCTGCATCCTCTCCATTATCAATGATTTATAAATTTGAGCTACTTGTGCATATAAAAGAAAGTATCTGTATATTCTTACAATTCTGTATGAGATTAGTAAAATACAATAATCAATAAACTGTGATTTTGTAGTGTCTGTTCAGTGCTTCATGCATGTGTTTCTCTTGAATTTCCCAACATTCCTCTAGAAGGAAGAGAATATTTTTGCTATTAATATGGTTTATATTATTACTAAGACCATTACAGAATAATTATTCTCTGATTATTTACAGTAACAGTTTTAGTTCTCCCCATTATTTACTCTTTTACCCACAATATCAAATTATATTGCACTATGTATATTATGTGGATTGAAAGGTGCATATTTAATTTTAAGTTGTAGAATCTCCTTTTTTTCATTGTTGGACTAAAAAAGCAAAAATGATCGCAATTCAAGTTCACGTTGAGAAATGAACCCGTAGCTAAAAAATAATCTAGCTTTTAAGCCCTCATAACTCACTGTATTAAGAAATTCTCTGTCAACTGCAAGCTAAACACATGCCAAAATTGAAGAATTGGAAAGAGGAACAAAAAGAGTTAGTTTAAATAAATTCACTAAATATTTTTTAAATGTTTGTTAACACTAATGGCCAAGTGAAAGCCACTTCATGGCTCTGCTAGGATTTCCTGTTTTTGATTTTCACATGTGGGTCATTTTCCCTATGAGGTACATAATACTTGTGTTATGCTGTAGTTATTTCCTGTTAAATAACACATTGTTGCAGGCTACAAAAGCAGTTATATTGATATTGATGTTTGTGTTCTGTGTTAAGGAAAACGTGCTTTGATCACTTTTTCTCCTCCATAAGCAAGCAGAAAAACAGTAATTTTCAAATAGCAGTTAAAACTTTGCAAAGGAGGAGGGTGGCACAAGCTTATATAAATAGATTTTAATTTCAGCTGCATGAAGCTGCTGAAAACTTTGGAGAAAGTTATAATAATACCAAAATTTTGAAATTTTTTATTCAGCTGTGCAACAACAGTGCATTCAGATTCAGCATCTTGAAGCTGCATAGACTTAGAATGTCTGATAAATCATTGACATAAATGTATCTATCTGTAAAATGATATATATATGAATAAATGCATATACACGTGTGTGTGTATAGTTCTCAGATTTTTAGATAGATTATTTTTAATCTTTGATATTAAGTACTAAATGTTGTCTTAGTTTCTATAGAATTGTATTGACAGATAGGTCTTTAGATATTTTCTTCCTACATTAGTCAGTTTCATTTGTGTATCTACATTGTTTGGATTTTGTTGAAATTCAGGGTAAATTAATTCATTGCATGTCCATAATGTCACAATTAAACAACTGGATTGCAAAATAGCAAGCTTAAATGACTTTGTAGTTTCCATCATTTCCATATTAAATTACATTTACTTGTTTGCCAGAGTATAGGAATACCCTTTCCCTTTACCCTTTGGTGTACAGACATTGAAAAGATATTTTTTACTATTTATAAACTGTTGTGGAAGCTTTACAATTTTACCGCTTCTGTTCTGGATTGCTTGTATGAAATGATGACATAATTCTTATCCTCACAAGTAACTGGAAATTGGTTGCCCTTATGGTATGATCATATGCAGTTTCTGGTAAGGAGGAAATGCTTATCAAGTTAAAGGGAGAGCTATATAATTCGAACAACATTTAGTACTCATTCTTTCATCTGAGCTGTGCATGTCATCCGTATAGGAAATTGGGATCACTGCAAGCTAGTTAGCATTCTTAATCTGCTATAGTGGCCATTTAAAGGTTTCTTTATAACTTCACTTTTTTGGGGGAACACAAGACATTATGACTTCTGTTTTCTTATTCTTTCTGGAGTCAAAGCAGCTTGCTTATAATCTGTGAGCTGATATGTCACTGGTGGATTAACTAGAAATCTGACTTTGACAATCTGCAGCAAACGATGCCTCTTGCCTTCTCTAGCTTTTAAAGGAGGGTGGTAGAGGAAAGCTGGATTTACTCTTCTGGAACAGCAGCAGTAAGAAACAAAAAGCTAGACTTTATTAGTTCTTCTGTTTCTTGAATATGTCTCTTTTTCCTAGCAAACTGGCTGAAAAAAGTTCAGTTTTAGTATCCTGGACAGTCTCTGTAGCTGAGCAGTAAATGTCTGGTCTTCAGAGAATTTTAGTTTTAAAATTTCCATTGTTGTGTGCAACATCCAAATGCTGGAATAATTTTTTTCTTTGTTTCATTGGATAGCTAGGTTGTGTACCAAAATTGATTGGTACAAAATTCTTTCATGGTATGTCAATATTAGAAAGTGTTATCTACAGAATATAGCCTGTGTTACATATGTATTAGCTCTGCATAGTAATCTTCTTTTTTCCCCTGAGTTTTAAAAGTGCTAGAACATAGGAAGCTTCTTACTGCAAAAATAATTAAATCTAGTGACCCTTGCAATTAGATTAAACAGGGATCTTGTTTACTTTTTACTGCAGTTACTGGTACTAGACTACAAAGTCAAATATAGCTAAAATAATTATGTATTTCTGCAGGTTTTCAGTGGATAAAAAGATTGCTAGCTCTAAAGTATCATTTCACTCTACTGAAGACAATAAGAACCTAAATCCTGTAGCTGTTGTTCTAAGGACTTAGAAAGATGCATACTCACTGACGAGACTGAATACTGCACAATGGAAATGAATGGCTCTATGTCCAAGTGGAAGCCGGTGACAACTGGTGTCCCTCAGGGGTCTGTCTTGGGACCAGTACTGTTTAATATATTTGTTAATGACAAAGCCAGTGGGATCGAGTGCACCATCAGCAAGTTTGCAGAAGACACCAAGCTGAGTGGTGCAGTCGATACAACAGGAGGAAGGGGTGTCAGCCAAAGGGACCTGGGCAGGCTGGAGAAGTGGGCCCATGTGAACCTCATGAGGTTCAAAAAGTCCAAGTGCAAGGTGCTGCACCTGGGTTAGGGGCAATCCCAGACATGAGCACAGACTGGGAGAAGAACTCACTGAGAGCAGCCCTGCAGAGAAGGGCTTGGGGGTTCTGGTGGATGAAAAGCTCGACATGAGCCAGCAGTGCCTGCTTGCAGCCCAGAAGGCCAACTGCATCCTGGGCTGTATCAGCAGAGGGGTGGCCAGCAAGTGGAGGGAGGGGATTGTCCCCTTCTATTCTGCTGTCTTGAGGCCCCACCTGGAGTGCTGCATCTAGGTCTGGGGCCCCCAGCACAAGAAGGATATGGGGCTGTTAGAGCAGGTCCAGGGGAGGGCCACAAAGATGATCAGAGGGGTGATCTCCAGGAAGAGCTCTCTGTGGCCTTTCAGTGCCTAAAGGGGACCTATGAAAAAAAGATTTTTTACACAGGCAGATAGTGATAGGACAAGGGGCAATGGTTTTAAACTAAAAGAGGGGAGATTTAGGTTAGATATTAAGAGGAAATTCTTCACTTATAGGGTGGTGAGACACTGGCACGGGTTGCCCAGAGAAGCTGTGGATGCCTCATCCCTGGAGGTGTTCAAGGCCAGGCTGGATGGGGCTTTGGGCAACCTGGTCTGGTGGGAGGTGTCACTGCCCATGGCAGCTGGGTTGGAACGGGATGGTCTTTAAGGTCACTTCCAACCCAAACCATTTTGTGGTTCTGTGAAATGACAGTGAGAATTTGAAACAGTGTGGTTGTTGGCTAAAACCCCTTAAAATAGTTTAAAGTGTAATCAACCGGAAGCATCTGTTGTACTACAGGGTAGTGCATTTTTAAAAGCCGTTATATGGGACCAAACTCAGAACCGTAAATCCACATGAACTCATTTAGGGGCTTTTGCATAATAAACTCACATGGCCCCTTTTGTGAAGAGAATTATTTTTTTTTCTACCAAGCCTTCTTCAATTATGTTTTCATAAGGCACTTTGTCAGCTATCTGAAGCAAATATAGTGTTTTCTTGTGAGAATAATCTGTCAGGGCAGGGGAGGCTAACAACCTTTAATTGTTAAGCATGTTTCTAGAATTTTTCTTACTAGTGTCCATCCAGATCTTGCAGTTTCCTGTGACCTGCCTAAGAGACAAATCTGAGGGTTTACTGTGATTTTGGAAGTCAGATGTGTCACTGTTCTTCTTTTGTTCTTCCATATTCAACGGTGCTTTTCTGGTGTGCAGGCATGTATTCAAAATCCAAGTAGTATAACCAAGTCTCCATAAACAGCCTGTAGTACTTCAGTTTGTTCTTACACATTAAGAGACTGTTGTACTGAAAACATGCAGTCAAGCCATTAAATGTACTTTCACAGTAAATATGCAGGGAAAAGCAGAATTCAAGTTTCATTAACAATAAATTTTGTGCATTGTTTGAGATGAAAAAAAGAAAAGTAGATGTTGTAGACAGTCACGGTGATTTCTGTAGATTCATCTGAGTGTTACAGAAATATGAAGTATTGTACTTTTGGTAAGCACATGGCTTGACCTAACCCAAAGTTAAAGCAAATCAATAAGTCATTGTCCAAATGCCTCATGAACACCGAGAGGCAGAGGGCACCAACCACCCGGCTAGGAAGCCTGTCCCAGTGCCTGACCATCCCCATGGCACAGAAATGTTCCCTAACGCCCAGCCTGGCCCTCCCCTGGTGCAGCTCTGTGCCGTGCCCGTGCACCCTGCCATCGGTGACCAGGAGCAGAGACCGGCACCTCCCTGCTGCTTCCCCTCCTCAGGGAGCTGCAGGGAGCCGTGGGGTCGCCTCTCGGCCTCCTCTTCTCCAGGCCGGACAGCCCGAGTGTGTGCAGCCTCTCCTCTCGGGGCATGCCCTCCAGCCCTCCTGCCGGCCCTGCTGCCCTCCTATGGGTGCCTTCAAGTACCTGAACACCCTTTTTATATTCTGGAGCCTAGAACTGTAAACAATATTCAAGGCAAGACTACACCAATGCTAAATAAAATGTCAGAATCACCTCTTTTCTGTGGTGGCTCTGTTTTGTTTAATGCACCCCAATGTAGTTTGCCCACCTGGGTGACAGGGCACACAGTTGGCTTGTGTTGAACCTACTGTTGACTGGCACCCTCAGGTCCCTTTCTGCAGGGCTGCTCTCCAGCCACTCATCTCCCTGTCTGCACTTGTGTCTATGGTGCAGCACCTGGCATTTACTCTGCTTGAATTTAATTCCATTGATGGTTGCCCAATATATAAAAACAGAAAGTATATATAAAGTACTTAATGTATTTTGTTAAACTATACCGAACTTTCATAGTAAGAAGGTTGTTAATCCTATAATGATTATACTTTCATGCAGCATACAGCTGAATTTAGCATACAGTGATGGTCTTCCATTTTCCTTGGTACTCATTTTGGAAGGGAAACGGCACATTTTCAAGTTTAGATATCTCATCTTTGCTAATAGCATATGGAACTTCAAGAAGTGAATTTTGCAAAGAGGTTGAGAAACACAATCACAGGAGACGGAATGTGGAATCTTCCAAATTTCCCTATAACTCAGATATGCCACTGTTAGAAACAATTTAAGAAATTGATTTGCATCTTTATTGGAGATCAGCTGCTCCTTATCAAAACCAGGTTGTAGGTAAGTGGAGACTTGAGTCAGTTGGTCATGTGAGTTTATACAAAGGTTAAAAGCACTGACATGACAGTAATTCTCTTGATATTCATGTAGTGGCATCCTCACTCAATGTGCTTCTCTGTAGCATACGGGTTTTACTGGTAACCCAGACATGGTCCTTCAGGTTGAGTCCTTTCTGAACTAACTACAGGTAAACATTGTTTGTGAGAGAGCCTGTTGTGATGGTGTCGTTATGAAGGAATCAGAAAGTCCAGATTAAAATAATGAGAATAATTTACTTTTTTAAACCAGCTTCTGGTCAGCTGAATTTCATGCTACAGTGAAACAAAGAAAAGATTATTAGAGGGGAGGTAAAAAGTTGTAAGCATAATTTTCTACCATTCTTTTACAAGTTAAGGTTGTGCTGTACGTTGAAACTAGTCACCAGTCACTAGCGCATCCTTGGTTTCCAAGTGACTATTAATTTGAAACATATCTCAAAGCTCATTCTTGACAACGATGGTACTGTTCAGTTTTTTGTTATCTGAACAGCCATTGGATTGGTGTGGAGGAGTTGCTTTTATTCTTTCTCACTCCTGAATGTGGATTGTAAATCAGACAGACTTTACTTAGCACCAACAGATATTGCTTCCTGCAATTTTCATCCATCCTATGAGTGACTGAATTGGGAAACAAGAATGATAAAGACATATTTTGCAGAGTGAATGTATGACCTAAGATAGATAGTTCACTGACTCTGTGTAGTCAAATATTCCATTTCCTTGGCTAATTAAAAATGCAAGTTTCTCTATAGTCTTGTATAAACTGTAAGTTTACAATTTTCTTGCTGTAAAGAAATTCTAGTAAATCATTCTGGATAGCTTGAATGTTCACAAAATGTAAGTAATGCTAGTACTTTTTGCTTTACTCTTCTTTTGGCAGCATTATCCCCAGACATATGTAATGGTTTTTGCTCTCTCACACAGTCTAGATCAAACACCTGCTCCAAGGTTTACTCTCACCTCCCAAGGCTGTCAGTTGACACATAGATATACAGCCCCATGAAAAAAGCGTATTTTACCCTTACTGCAGGCAAATGTTCTTGAATCATAATGCTGTAGGAACAAAGTGAAAAATTTCTGTCAGAGTAGGATTTCAGATGTTGGATAAAGTTTGTGCCTGTTTTGGTTCTCACGAGTCTTAAACAATTTTTCAGGAGTGAAAAATTAAAATTATCATTTGCATTACGACATGTCAGACTCCCCATTCTGATTTACCAGAGCCTTTTCCTGTGTTTTTTTTTTTTTTTTAAAGACTCTTTACAAAAGTATGCTTAGTGTGCATGTGCATTCTACTCAGATATTACGGAATAGGATTTTTACGCTTTTTGAAGATTCGTGGACAGAAAGTACTGTTCAGTTTTGCTTACCTAGAAGTCCTTTCCACGTTGATCTGCTGTCTTTCTTCTTAAGCTCCTTTTTTTTTTTTAATTTTTTTTCTGGGGGAAAGAAAACAGTTTCTTCCATTGTCCTGTTTTACCTGTAAGAATTTTTAACCTATTTGGCTTAAGCTTTCTATAAGAAAAAAAATACTCTTGCACAACTTTGACTCAGTGTCTTTAAAACTTACTTATTTTCATTACAGTAATAAGCAACACTAACGTCCCCTTTCAAGGACCCTGATAAAAAATGTGCAAAACTTTTTTAACAGTCTTTTTTCTCTTTGATTTTCTTCTTAATTTGGCTTTCCAGTCTTTAACAAACTTAAATGACTCTGGAGGAAAACATTTGAAAAGGCAGCAGCTACCTTTTGGACTTATAGGAAGGCTTTCCTAACTGCAGCAGCTCCAGGACTAGCCCCTGATATCTGTCCACAACAGCAACAGTATGTATTAGGAGATTGTGGTTGGTTCTGCTTATTTCTCCAAAGAGTCATCCTGCTGCAGTCTTACAACCTGTAATCCTTGGGAAGGAGTCAGTTTCCTCAGTGGGTTATACCTTCTTACGTATTCAGCTCTATTAGAAAATAGATTCTGTGCTTGGTTTTATTTTCCAGATAAAATTCCCTGGGACAACGGGAAAAAAGTTTTATTGTTTGTTTGGATGTTTATTTTAGACTACCATGAGCCTGCTCTCTTAATTCCTTTTATCTGTATGCAGAGAAGTGTAGGAGTCTCCTGTTGGCCTTACCTGTGAATGCCAAAAGCTGCTGATGAGCAATGGCTGACTTTTGGGATGTGTATTACTCTTGAGGCAGTGGTTTGCTAGAGGACTAACTACAGTCCTTTGGCAGTGGGTTAACCTAGGGTCAGTAACTCTTGAAGGAAGGAGCCATTTAAACTGATAAGTGCAGGCAGAAAGTTTATGTTATAGTTCAGTCTATCTTTCTAAATTACCATTTCTTTAATGCGTTGAGACACAAGTGCACATGTGTATGTGTACCTTAGATCTGGAGCTGTGTGAGGGCTCCTGATGGTATCTTTAGAACTGCTGACAGTTAAAAATGATGAGTGCTAGGAAATTTTGTTTTAGCAAGAAGGTATATTTTGCAGAAGCCCTGCTTATATGCAGATGGTATGAGCATTTCGCCTATTCCAGTAACTTGATAAGTAAGCAACTGTTATAGAGAAATTCTTGCTGATGCATAGCTATAATCTAAAAGAAATCAGAAGTAATTCGTTTGGCAAAACTGATTCTGTAGTACATTTTTTATTATGCTACCTCTTTCTAAATTCCAAGTGGGTAAATATTTGAGTATTATGAAAATAATACTTTTGGTTACTCCTCCTTTATTATATTGCGATAAAATAGAATTCAGAATATTGGATGATATGGCAAGAGCCAATACTATAATTATGGGTCAAAGTCAGTACGTTTAAAAATGTATGAAATACCAGCATAAACAATCAAATGGATAGATTTGATCTCCTTCAATTTCTTACCCGTCCTTTTTTTAATATTGCCAAATGAGGCTGTGGCACAATCGTAGTTGGAAAATATAAACGAAGAATTGGTACATAAAACAGGATGCCATTCCCTGCTCCTCTTAGGTGCCTATTTTATATATGTGATGCAGAAAAGAAGAATAACTTTTATCATGTTATCGGTAGTAAGCAAAACATGTTGAGGTTGTTCTCAGGATATTATGTATACATCAATATTGGCTTACAGAGTTAAAACAAAGACATGATTCTTCTTCTCATCTGCCATGTTAGAAGATACTGGCAGCCTTCTAGGAAGTGCCAGTCAGATTCCTGCAAAGTTCAGGTGCTGATTCCTGCTAGGTCAAGGACTTGTTGACTTCTCCTTAGCTAGGAAGGTGTTGAAAGTTGTTACCCTGACCATATAATTTAGAACAGCAAAGCTCTTGACACAGTCTTCCACAGTATTCTTCTGGAAAAACTGGAAACCCATGGCTTGGACAGGTACAGTTTTTACTGGGTTAAGAACTGGCTGGAAGGCCAAGCCCAGAGAGTGGTGGTGAATGGAGTGAAATCCAGCAGGCGACTGGTCACCAGTGGTGTTCCCCAGGGGTCGGTGTTGGGGCCCATCCTTTTTAATATCTTTATTGATGATTTGTACGAGGGAATTGAGTGCACCCTCAGCAAGTTTGCAGACGATGGGATGAGGTTCAACATGGCTAAGTGCTGGGTCCTGCACTTTGGTCACAACAACCCCATGCAGCGCTACAGGCTTGGGGCAGAGTGGCTGGAAAGATGTGCAGAGGAAAAGGATCTGGGGTGCTGGTTGATGCTCACCTGAACATGAGCCAGCAGTGGGCCCAGGTGGCCAAGAAGGCCAACGGCATCCTGGCTTGTATCAGGAATAGTGTAGCCAGCAGGACCAGGGAGGTGATTGTCCCCCTGTACTCTGCTCTGGTGAGGCCGCACCTTGAGTACTGTGTTCAGTTTTGGGCCCCCCCCAACTACAAGAAGGACATCAAGTCCCTGGAGTGTGTCCAGAGAAGGGCTACGGAGCTGGTGAAGGGCCTGGAACACAAGTCCTGTGAGGAGCAGCTGAGGGAACTGGGATTGTTTAGTCTGGAGAAGAGGAGGCTCAGGGGAGACCTTATTGCTCTCTACAGCTACCTGAAAGGAAGGTGTGGGGAGCAGGGGGGCAGCCTCTTCTCACAGGTAACTAGAGATAGGACTAGAGGGAATAGCCTCAAGTCGTGCCAGGGGAGGTTTAGATCAGAAATTAGGCGACATTTCTTCTCAGAAAGAGCAGTCAGGCATTAGAACAGGTTGCCCAGGGAGGTGGTGGAGTCACCATCCCTGGGGGTGTTTAAGGAAAGGTTGGACTTGGTACTTAGGGACATGATTTAGTGGATGATATTGGTGGTAGGGGGATGGTTGGACTAGATGATCCTGGAGGTCTTTTCCAACCCTAATGATTCTATGATTCTACTCCTGTAAAGGATCTGGATTGTTTCTTGTCAACAGAACAAACCTAAAAAATATTTTGAAATGGGTTATATTGTCAGAAGGTCGCTTTGGGTTTTTGACTTGTTTTGGAAGGAGATGAGAAAATGTTTGTTGTTGAGAAAGAATTACTGAACAAACAGAGTCAAATTTTACCAGATATACTTACATATGCAGCATAACCTCTCTTTGCAGAAGGCTGAAGTCCTTGGTGCAATTTCAGGTGTGCTTAAGGGTAAAAAATCAATGTAGCATATTGTTGGCTTACTATGGCTGAAGACCCCTTTCTCCCATCTGGTGGGTTATCATTTGAACTGAGGAAAGATGCTGGAAAACAACATTTGAATATAAATAAGAGCAAAGTATTTTTTTGTAGGGAGTCATAAATTCTGATTTTTTTTTTGTCCACTGGTTTAGTAACTCTTACAAAGCACATTGAAAGCTGGCGTGTTTGTTTTTTTTTTTCTTTTCTCCATCTTTAAGAAGTGGTCCTGAGCAGAAAACCATGTGTAGGAGCTGAATATATATCGTACATAAGATTTTTAGTCCATGTAATAGGTATAGATTAGTGTATTCTTAAAATTAGAAATAGCAATCATGCAATCCACTTATGTAACCTTCATTATCAGCAAAGTTATGAACCTTCATTATCAGCAAAGTTGGAAGGGATTTGCTGTAAGTATCAAGAGTAAATTTTTCAGTTGTACAGCTTTCTTTAAGATTCCAGAAACTTTATAAACTAAACAGGACAGAAAAAGGTTTCCCAGTCCTACCAGAAAAAACTAATTGTTCACCATGTTCTGAAAACTTCTCATACCTTTTCGGGAAAAAAAAAAAAAAAAAGCACAACCAGCAAGCCAATCTGATAGAAATGAACATATACATGTAAAGACTGTCTAGATACAGGCCAAGTGATAGGTCATTGTGCAATTTCAACACTACATAGAATCATAGAATATCCGGAGCTGGAAGAGACCCATAAGGATCATCGAGTCCATCTCCTGGCACCGCACAGGTCTACCCAAAATTTTAGACCATGTGACTAAGTGCACAGTCCAAACTCTTCTTAAATTCCGACAGGCTTGGTGCAGTGACTATGTCCCTGGGGAGCCTGTTCCAGTGTGCGACCACCCTCTCGGTGAAGAACCTTTTCCTGATGTCTAGCCTAAACCTCCCCTGCCTCAGCTTGACACCGTTCCCGTGGGTCCTATCACTGGTGATTAAGGAGAATAGATCGGCGCCTGCCCCTCCACTCCCCCTTGTGAGGAAGCTGTAGAACGCAATGAGGTCTCCCCTCAGTCTCCTCTTTTCCAGGCTGAACAGGCCAAGTGGCCTCAGGTGCTCCTCATATGCCTTCCCCTCTAGGCCCTTCACCATCTTTGTAACCCTCCTCTGGACACTCTCCAACACTTTTACATCCTTTTTGTACTGTGGTGCCCAGAACTGCACACAGTTCTTGAGGTGAGGCCACACCAGTGCAGAGTAGAGCAGGACAATCACTTCCCTTGACCAACTAGCAATGCTGTGCTTGATGCACCCCAGGATACGGTTGGCAACCTTCTAAGAAGTGGCTGTGTTAGCATTATGATTGCAGATATGAATTTAGACTCTGAATTTAATGAAGCTTAATAAAGTTTAATTGTGTGGTTACTTTTTTCTTATCATCTAGATTACTAATAGATATGCCTAGTAGTGAATTGCCTTTGCCTAAGGTTTTTCATGTATGCAGCTAGAATATGTTTTCTGCCAATTTTCAGAGATGACTTGGAGCAGTTTTTTATTGCTTTTGAAGCACACTGAAATTGTTAGCTTTTATTTCTATTTTTAGTTGTTATCAATCAATTTATTAATGCTTAAGTGCTTATTTATGGAATTCTGGAGTTTGAATGCCCTGCATGGTTTCACCTACTCCACATATCAATATGAAAGATTGTATAAGTTTTCTGAATACTTCACAGTATTTGATGAACATTTGCACGAAGGTTGTGTCCAAATCTCACTATTTAAAATTATATTTTAGGAACATCTCTTTTTAAAGCTGATTTACACAGTAGAGTGAATACACAGTACGTATATGACAGACTTTAAAATGCAGTAGTTACCTTTGACTTTGTCAAGAAAAAAAATACCAAGTTGTGAATTTATCATGAATTGGTAGTGATCAATTTAGACTCACATTCCGGTTTGTTTGTCTTTCTTCTTGATCTGGATATTTCCATTGTACTTAAATCCCATTATTCTTTGTTGAATTATTGGTTCAAAGGTTCATCGCCCCTGAGTCTGTAGAGCAAACCATTTTTTTCTAAAGAAAAATTTGTTTTCCTGTTGTGAATATCACAGACTTTCTTTAGAGTTCTACATTGCTGTATGTACTGATTTTAGAACCATAATCTCTTCTGTTGTCTTGTCTTCCGAGTCAGTTTTTTCCTCTTCCTCTTCCAAACTGCAGGGCTGATTTGTTTTTCCTTTTTCATTCCTGACTTGCTTGATTTTTTCTTCAGTTGATGTTGTGTATATTTTGCTTAGCAGCATTTCTTTATGAATATCATATTCCTTCTTCTGTACTGGGTACTCTAAATTAAATCCTTTTTCTAGACCTTCCCCGTGCAAATGGAATGTAAAATCTGTTTCTTTTAAATGCTTAGAAAGTTAGTTCTTTTATTGTGTACTAGCAGATGTAGTAGTGAATAAGATGTAATTATGAGATTCTGATTGAAAATAGCACATGAATTTAAATACAAACATACAGTGTAACAGTTTTAATTGTAAAAAGCCAAAAAAATTGAAGAAAATAATTTTTCCCTTAAAACAGCATTTATAAATTTTGTATGCTATATTTCTGTATTTCCTTGCTTAAGCAAAAACATACTTATTATGAAAAAGAGAACTAGGAAACACCCTGTTTTTCAAGTAAATATTGTCCTTAGGAGACTTGTGAAGCTGAAAGCATCCTCTGTTTTCTGTGTTACTGCTTTATAAAGCAGACAGTTGACTGTTTCCATATTTTTGTAGATTTGTTCTTACAGAGTTCCTAAGCACACTTACTGATGAATTTCCCTACTGAGAGAAGAGATGCTCAAATACTTGTTCCACCCATTATTATAATCTGAAACAGGAAAGATAATGAATCTAATCTGCTAAGGGAAAAAATAATTTCTTTCTGTTTTTTAAAAACTACTTAACAGGAAAAAAATTGTTTGATATAATCCAAAAAATTTAAAGTATACTACTTTTTTTTTAAGTCAGCCTTGTATGTAATTGTAAAATGTGAAATTTGTTGATCAATCCTAATAAAATAAAAAAAAAAATGCTAAAAGCACAGTTATATTGAGATTTATATGAGACATCTAAAATATACATCATCTTCAGAATTGCCTACCTTAACTCTCAGTACTTCTACTAGCAAAGATGGAGGTGGCATGTACTAATGTTGAAAGACTTCTTTCCACTATCAGTGCCTCGAGACTATAATCAGCTAGAAACACTTCACAGAGAAACTACCTTTCCACTGTAGAAATATCTTCAAAGATTCCGTCTCTCAGCTTCAGTTTATGTCTTGGATCTTTTCAGATGACATAAACACGATGCCCTTTGCTCAGCACTTGGTAAATCAAACACAAGTTTTTCAATGCCCTAAAAAAATCCCTTTTCAGTTAGTATCAAAACCTTAAGCATTTCTTCTTTCCATTTTTTGATGTGTTAATCAAAACTGGACTATGGAAAAAAATGCAGCAAATCAGTGAGTATATGCTCAAGATAATTACAGCAAATACTATCTTAATCTTCTAAAAGAGTACTGGAAGCTGTTATTCACAGTACCTGAACTTTGATGCTGCTGTTCTGACTCTACTTCTAGTAGGTTAGTATTCTTCATTACCACACACCAGCTTATTTTTGATCCTTTGAGATGAAGGATTGCAGAGGCAATCCCTCTTTCACCCTCAGTAAGTGAGGGAGGCATCTCGTGTCACTAGAATCCATGCAGCTGGATCACAGTTCTCTTCAAGTACCTAATCTGGTACAGGATGAAGCCTGGATGAAGATCTGTTTTGTCTTGACAGATACAGTTTTAAGAAAATGTACCAAAGGTTTTCAAAACACAACTGTAAATTCCACTAGACACAAGCTAACAGTATCTTCTTAAAGTGAGGTGATGGTGTAAATGAAAGGGTCGAAAGTATTTCTCTCCCCCCCCCTCCTCCCCCTTCCCTTTTTTCAGGTCGAATCATTTCTTTGAGTGTTGCATTATACTTCAGCAGTTTTACGTGACTTCAGTTACCTTGAATTCCTCAAAGTCCCATCTTATTCCTCAGAAAGTTTCTCACTTGACCCTTCTTTGATGCTTCTTCCAAGTGATCCTATTCACTTGTTCCTGGGGAAAGTTGCAATCACACTACCTCTGCAAAGAAGACCAGATTACACCCTTTCCTCTTTTTTCTTGAGCTGCTCTCTTTTGCCAAAATATGCAGGCTATAGTATTGTTGTTGTGAATTGTAGAAAACTGAACTAGATTTATATTTTTTGATATAATGCAGTTAAAATACATATCGCAATTTTTTTTTTATTTTTTTAAAGAGCTAATAAAAACAACCAAACAAACAAAAACAAAGCAGTTCAGCTGGGTAGCTTATGTGGACCTCACTACAAAAAACCAACATTTAAAGTGTAAACTTGCTTTGGTGCGAACAGGAAAACCAATAAAAAATGGCAGTTTAAAGGCAAGTAGAAAGATGAGAAGGCTAAAAGAACTCTTCAAGAGTGTTTTTTAAGGATGCTTAAACTACGTTAGTGTAATTTAGCTTAAATGATGTGAAAAATAAGCCAATTAGGAAACTTGTAGGTTTGCTTAATGGTAACAGTGTAAAAGGATACACTGGGATTACAAGGCCATAAAAGAGTATCTCAGTGAATCTTTGTGTCAGCCTTCTCTGCTGAAGATGCTAGGAAAATGTCAACAGCCCCTCTGTTCTTTCTAGCAGATAGACCAGAAGTGTTAGATGTGTTTGAAATAACCATACAGCAATAATGAGGCCAAGTAGATAAGCCAGTTGTTAATGTCTTGATGGTAATATCTTCACACCCAGTGAGTATGAGGAAGTTCAAGTATGAAATTACTGAACTGGAACCTCATTGTAAACAGCCACTGTGCCAATGGACTGGCATGTTGCCACTGTTAAATCCCATCTACAAAAAGAGCTCCAGAGGGAGCTGCAGACCAGTAAGCCTGACTGCTTCCTACGTGGGAACATGGCAGTCTGTCTTTAAAACAGGAGGGAATGAGATGGAGAGAGATCAATGAACACAGATCAACCCAATTTTGCTGGGAAGGACTTAGTGTGTCTTCTGTAAATTGAAATTCTGTTTCCTGAACCTACTGGAATTGCAGAAGGGTAACAGTAACCACGTGAATAAAATCTAACCTGTATTTTCCAAAAGCCTTTGACAAGGCTACACATGAAAAGCCATAAAGAAATCCCATTTCTGTGGGATAGGAGGAAAGATACTTTTAGCAACAGAGAGCCAGTTAAAGCAGAGAAAATAAATGGAAGTGCTTAGGTGCCGTTTTCAGTATGGAAAAATGGGGATGAAACTGTAGAAATGGTTAGGCTTCTGCACTCTCCTGAAGTAACATCTGCTTTTGCCTCTGCTGGAGACAGAGCACTGGTGGTGGATGCATCCAGCCCTGGTATGACCCATTTGGGTATTTCACAGAATCACAGAATTGTAGGGGTTGGAAGGGACCTCAAGAGATCATCGGGTCCAACCCCCCTGCCAAAGCAGGTTTCTTAGAGCAGGCTGCCCAGGTAGGCATCCAGACGGGCCTTGAATATCTCCAGAGAAGGAGACTCCATAACCTGCCTGGGCAGCCTGTTCCAGTGCTCCATCACCCTCACCGTGAAGAAGTTATTTCACATGTTGGTTAGGAACTTCCTGTGATCCATTTTGTGGCCATTGCCCCTTGTCCTATCCCCACAAACCACTGAAAAGAGGTTGGCCAAATTCCTTTGTCTCCCACATTTAAGATATTTATAAACATTGATAAGATCCCCTCTCAGTCTTCTTTTCTCAAGGCTGAACAGACACAGATCTCTCAGTCTTTCCTCATAGTGTCGATCTGCTTGAGGGCAGGAAGGCTCTGCAGGAGAATCTGGATAGGCCGGACCGATGGGCTGAGGCCAACTGTATGAAGTTCAACAAGGCCAAGTGCCAGGTCCTGCACCTGGGGCACAACAACCCCAAGCAGCGCTACAGGCTGGGAGATGAGTGGTTAGAAAGCTGCCTGGCCGAGAAGGACCTGGGAGTATTGGTTGATAGTCGGCTGAATATGAGCCAGCAGCGTGCTCAGGTGGCCAAGAAGGCCAACAGCATCCTGGCTTGCATCAGAAACAGTGTGGCCAGCAGGACTAGGGAAGTGGTTATCCCCCTGTAGTCACCTCTGGCGAGGCCACACCTCGAATACTGTGTTCAGTTTTGGGCCCCTCACTACAAGAAGGACATGGAGGTGCTCGAGCGAGTCCAGAGAAGGGCAACAAAGCTGGTGAGAGGTCTGGAGAACAACTCTTATGAGGAGCAGCTGAGGGAGCTGGGATTGTTCAGTCTGGAAAAGAGGAGGCTCAGGGGCGACCTTATCGCTCTTTACAGATACCTTAAAGGAGGCTGTAGCGAGGTGGGGGTTGGTCTATTCTCCCATGTGCCCGGTGACAGGACAAGGGGGAATGGGCTAAAGTTGCGCCAGGGGAGGTTTAGGTTGGATGTTAGGAAGAACTTCTTTACTGAAGGGGTTGTTAGGCATTGGAATGGGCTGCCCAGGGAAGTGGTTGAGTCACCATCCCTGGAGGTCTTTAAAAGATGTTTAGGTTTAGAGCTTAGTGACATAGTTTAGTGGAGGACTTGTTAGTGTTAGGTCAGAGGTTGGACTCAGTGATCTTGGAGGTCTCTTCCAACCTAGATGATTCTGTGATTCTGTGATAGGGAAGATGCTCCAGGCCCCGTATCATCTTTGTGGCCCTCCGCTGGACTCTTCCCAGGAGATCCCTGTCTTTTTGGTACTGGGGAGCCCAGAACTGGACACAGTACTCTAGGTGAGGCCTGACCAGGGCAGAGTAGAGAGGGAGGATCATCTCCCTTGACCTGCTGGCCACACTCCTTTTAATGCACACCAGGATCCCATTGGCCTTCTTGGCCACCAGGGCACACTGCTGGCTCATGGTCAACCTGTTGTCCACCAGGACCCCAAGGTCCTTCTCCTCAGAGCTCCTCTCCAGCAGGTCGTCCCCCAGCCTGTACAGATACATGCGGTTGTTCCTTCCCAGGTGCAGGACTCTACACTTGCTCTTGTTAAACCTCATTTGGTTTCTTCTTGCCCATCTCCCCGGTCTGTCCAGATCTCGCTGAATGGCAGCACAACTTTCTGGCGTGTCAGCTACTCCTCCCAGCTTTGCCATCGGCGTACATGCTGAGGGCAGACACTGTTCCCTCATCAAGGTCGTCGATGAACAAGACTGGACCCAGCACCGACCCCTGGGGAACACCGCTAGTCACAGGTCTCCAGCTGGACTCTGCGCTGCTGATCACCACTCTCTGAGCTCGGCCAGTCAGCCAGTTCTCAAACCACCTTACTGTCCACTCCTCTATCCCACATTTTCTCAGCTTTGCTAGCAGGATGTCGTGAGAGACAGTATCAAAAGCCTTGCTAAAGTCAAGGTAGATGACATCCACTTCTCTCTCCCCATCTACCCAGCTGGTGATGCCATCATAGAAGGCAACAAGGTTGGTCGAGCACAACTTCCCCTTGGTGAATCCATGCTGACTACTTACTGCTCATAACCTTCTTCTCTTCCAATTGCTTGGAGATGGCATCCAGAACAAGCTGTTCCAATACCTTTCCAGGGACAGAGGTGAGAATGACTGGCCTGTAATTTCCTGGACCCTCCTTCTTGCCCTTCTTGAAGACCAGAGTGACATTGGCTATCCTCCAATCTTCAGGCACCTCTCCTGTTCTCCAGGATCATCTCCGCCAGCTCCCTCAGCACACGTGGATGCATCCCATGAGGACCCATGGATGGCCCATGGGCTCATTTCTAACACTCTTGCAAGCCATTCAATGACTTGTATGGACTGGATCCTGTATGATACATTGCAATTTCTTCTCTAGGCTAGCCTGAAATATTTCCAGCTTAGATGTACCTTAACTTTCATGGAAGTCTATTTCACAATCTTTACTTATTTCAGATTATTTCTTTACTTCCACGTCTTTTATCACTCTAAAAGTTTTTGTATATGTTAACTATTTTTAAAAATCTTGTACAAGTGTTGTTTCTTTGCCACTTAGCTAGTGTATAGGGGAGTAGTATGCAAGTGGGTGCATTTATATGTCTGTAAACATGTTCCTTCAAATAATATTTTTAAAGTTGAAAACTAACATGCTGAGAAGACAAAGGTACAGGAAGAATTCTAAAATAACTTTAATTCACTCCCTTGCATTCATATCACGGAATCACAAAATGGTTTGGGTTGAAAGGGACCTTAAAGACCATCCCGTTCCAACCCCCCTGCCACGGGCAGTGACACCTCTCACCAGACCAGGTTGCTCAAAGCCCCATCCAGCCTGGCCTTGAACACCTCCAGGGATGGGGCATCCACAGCTTCTCTGGGCAACCTGTGCCAGTGCCTCACCGCCCTCACAGTGAAGAATTTCCTTCTAACCTCTTGCTGTGGTTTAACCTGTCTGACAGATAAGCAGAACAGAGTAGTTTGCTCCCTTTCCCCTACCCCTTCCCCAACCTCCCTGCAGCAGGATGGGAGAAAGAATTGGAAAAAAAGTAAAAGCTTGTGGGTTGAGATAAAGACAGTTTATTAGAGCAGAAAAGAAATAATAATAATAATGATAATGTGTACAAAAGAAGTGATGAACAATGCATTTGCTCACCACTTGCTGACTCGTGCCCATCCCATCCCTGAGCAGCAGTCCCCCCAACCCTGGCCAGACACCTCATATAATTGCTCAGTGTGACGCCATATGGTCTGGGACATCCCTTTAGCCAGCCTGGGCCATCTGTCCTGTTTCTGTCCCCTCCCAGCTCCTTGTGCACCCCCAGTCTCTTCGCTGGCTGGGCATTTGTGAGAATCTGAAAAGTCCTTGGCTCTGTGTAAGCACTGCTTTGCAACAGTTAAAACATCAGTGTGTTATCAATATTATTCTCATCCTAATCCAAAACACAGCACCATACAAGCTACTTGGAGGGAAATTAACTCTATCCTAGTGGAAACAAGGATACCTCTAATCTAAATCTCCCCTATTTTAGTTTAAAACCATACCCCTGACCATGTCCTGTCATTATCTGAATGAGAAACACAGACCCACATCTTTCTTGTGCTGGGGGCCCCAGACCTGGATGCAGCACTCCAGGTCCAACCTCTTGGCAAGGGCAGACCAGAGGGGGACAGTCCCCTCCCTACACCTGCTGACCACCCCTGATGCAGCCCAGGATGCAGTTGGCCTTCTGGGCTGCAAGTGCACACTGCTGGCTCATGTCGAGCTTTTCATCCACCAGAACCCCCAAGTCCTTCCTCTGCAGGGCTGCTCTCAGTGAGTTCTTCTCCCAGTCTGTGCTCATGTCTGGGATTGGCCTGACCCAGGTGCAGCACCTTGCACTTGGACTTTTTGAACCTCATGAGATTCACATGGGCCCACTTCTCCAGCCTGCCCAGGTCCCTTTGGATGGCTTCCCTTCCTCCTGTTGTATTGACTGCATCACTCAGCTTGGTGTCTTCTGCAAACTTGCTGAGGGTGCACTCGATCCCACTGTCTATGTCACTGATAAATATATTAAACAGTACTGGTCCCAAGACAGACCCCTGAGGGACACCAGTTGTCACCAGCCTCCACCTGTACATAGAGAACATATAATGTTAAATATAGTCTTTAATTACATATAGAATGTTTTAACAAGGCAGTAGCTTGCCATTCAGTTCACAAGATGAGTAGCTTGCAATGAGGAGCAGTTAGTGTAGGGGTAAAGGCCACTGTGGTCTGTGTAATAAAAGCTAATGATGACTGAGGCATGGAGAATAAATGAAAAGCAACGAAAGCAAACCTGTGAAGCTGAGTGATCCTGAATATAGCTGGAGTCATGTGTCATGCAAAACAAGTTACTTTTGTGTGTGTGTGTGTGTGTGTTTCTCATTTTCTTTGTATTTGTGATGGTTTCCACGTGAGACTAGGGAATGTGAATTGCAATACTTAGATTTACAGCTGAGAGAAGCGTTAAACATATAAAGTGCTTTAGAAAACAGAAGACTCATTTTTAAACCCATTCCTTAAGTTAGCAGGTATTTTGTCCTGATTTTGTTTTGTCTCATCTCAGAGGGATTTTGTAAAGAAAATTAATCTCTTATGAAGCATTTAGTTGCTGCTGTTTTGAGTACACCAAAAAAGGCTGTGAGGAGATCAGCAATCCAGCCTTCAGAGCAGACCTACAATAAAGTGTATGTGTACAGGATATAAGGTTATATTTTAAGTACATTCTGCACACTAAATGACTGCTGTCTGTGCTGTAGGATCCTAAACTAGAAGAGGTCACATCCTATTGCTAAAATAGTCTGCAACTATGTGTTTAAATATTAGGTCAGAAAACAAATATAAATGAGCCATTCAAAGTAACATGGTTAAATCTAGCATTTCCCAATTTGACTTTGAAGCTTTAGCATTGTTATCCTGGCAACTTTATATATAAGTAATTCTATAAAACATTAAACACCACTTCAGTAATTCATGTGATTTGCAGTACAGACCTTAGCTGCTTGATACTACAGAAAAAACTATACTAGTCATATAGTGGCAGATCAAAGCTAGAAAAGGCAGGGACAGATTCTGTCAATAAGTTTTTCAAATAGTTGCTGGACAAAGAGGAACAGTAAGATCTATCTGTGTAAGGTGGACTGGTACTTTCCCCTGAGGCTAACCATTTACTCCCCCACAAACAGGCTTCCATGTTTTTAGCTCAGGTATTTCCTTACCTAAAAAGGACTAGCTGAAACTTTTTAGTGTATGTTACCACCACCATTACATCTGAATTTTATAAATTCAGGTTTATAAGTTTTAATGAGCTATTGTACCAATGACTGTTTGTCAGCCTGGAGAAGAGGAGGCTCAGGGGCGACCTTATCGCTCTCTACAGTTACCTTAAAGGAGGCTGTAGTGAGGTGGGGGTTGGTCTGTTCTCCCACGTGCCTGGTGACAGGACGAGGGGGAATGGGCGAAAGTTGCGACAGGGGAGTTTAGGTTGGATGTTAGGAAGTACTTCTTTACCGAAAGAGTTATTAAGCATTGGAACGGGCTGCCCAGGGAGGTGGTGGAGTCACCATCCCTGGAGGTCTTTAAAAGACGTTTAGATGTAGAGCTTAGCGATATGGTTTAGTGGAGTACTTAGTGTTAGGTCGGAGGTTGGACTCGATGATCTTGAGGTCTCTTCCAACCTAGAAATCTGTGTGTGTGTGTGTGTCTGTGACTCTTTATATTTGAAGTATGCTGCTTGTCATCAAATTAGAAGAGTTCCTGAGTGTTGACAACTTTTTCCCCTCAATATATTTATGTGGTTTTGGTTTAATTTTGTTTTAATAGTCTTAGTGGCAGATATATGGTTGCTTCATCATTCTTACTTTTTTTCTGTTTACTTTTTTGAAGACTGAATCTTGAAGAGGAGTTAGATCAGATGAAAGTACACCAATCTATGGGTAAGTTTAGAATACAGGAGTTCAACTACGTTTGCTACAAGAAACAGGTATTTTATATGTATGTACATAGGCTAATAGAAATACTAGTCTTCAGGTTATTTTTGCTCCAAATGTTCTTTTCTTTTTTTTTTTTTTTTCTTGAATGTGCATTTTGTAAGACCATACATAGTCTTATTTAAAAGTTTCTTATTTAAAGTTTTCCCTTGAGTCTTTCATATGCCTATGAAATCAATGATAATTTTTACATATAGGCATAAACTGTTAAATTTGTGTGTGTGCAGAACATATAAAATTAATTAATATTTTATGTTTAAAATATCTGTGTATACATATGTGTGTATGTAAAATCTCAAATATGTTTATTTGTTTATGAAGCTTTCATCAGAATCTGAAATGGGTTTTGCAGTACAATGATACAGAAGTTTCATGCTCATTCAGACTTCTTTTTTAATACTAGTCTCACAAAGTATGTGGATTTGAAACGAAGTCGGAATGGTGGAAATCTTATAAGAATTGTTCATGGATAACTTCTGTTTTAACTTGACAAACTGTACAATAGTTGATGGTTTGGTGAAAATGGTTCTTTCCTAGTCAGATAGGTAGTATATTACCATAGATTCTTTATCACTCTGATTCTGTGTATTATTTGGTGTTCTTGAATGCTTTGGGAGAAGTATTCAACAGTGCATAGTTACAGTCCAGCTGGGTATGTGGTGAATTCCCTTTGCACAATTTTGTTTAGAAGGAGAAAGTAAAAGACATGGAGGAGTACTATACTAAAGAGCCATGATTTGGAAATACAGCCTCACCATTCTTCATCTCATTTTTCTGCTGTTTTATGTTTTTTTTTTTTTTTTTACGATAACGTCGGGCAATTGAATGTAACAAAAATAGTATTTTTTCCCTTTATTTTTAGTTTGTTTTATAAATTACATAAAAGTAGGTGGAAATCTTCAGCTGCTAAAGATGGAACGGCATTGTTTTCTTTTGTGTTACTTCATATATGTTACTTTCATAGCCCCAGATAGAGTTGAAGGAATCTAGTGAAGGTTTCAAATGCCAACTTTAAAAATTGCTCTTTTGTTTTTGCCAATTTAGTCAGTCTTTGCACAGAGAGAAGTGGAAAGGCAACCAGCAGCGAGAAAGACTTGAGGGCCTGCTGAGCAATAACCATGTGTTTCCAAAAAACAGTCAGATCCCTGAAAGTGCCAGCTCTTGACATGTTTAGTGCTTTAACAGCTAGTCTTTTTTTGTTTTCTTTTTTTTTTCATTATCTTTTTAGATTAAAATATATCCTTATTTAAAAGTGGATTAGCGGATACACTCTTCTGGTTTTGTTACTTGTATGATGATCAATTATTGTTTTACTGGGACTGAGAAAAAGTGTTAAACTGCTAGTGAAGTGTGTTATGGAAATTTTATATAACTCTTCCAGCATTTGTTGTTATTTGTTGTATCACTTAGATGAACAGGATTTTTTTTTGCTCAGTTACAAAATCAAGTCTGATGATATGCATTAAGCAACATTTTTTCCTAGTACGTAAGGCTGAGCTGATTCCAGCCATTTCCAAACTTTTACCAATTGAGGTATAAAAGAATACTTACTCATCCAGTCTGTAAAAAATAATTTCCCTGTTGTTCCTTTTGCAAATGCTAGGATATTGCAGTGCTGTAGACACTTTCGTCAGTTGATTGACATTTTCCGGAAGAATATGCTAAAAAGACTGAGGCTGGATGGCTGTCTATGAGCATAAATGAGTGTTTCTGAGAAATTCTTGGTCATGAATGAAAAAAGGTCATGCACCCTCTGCCCTAAAATGGGTTTTAAGTCCCTTCATCTTCCTGAATAAAAGTAAAATGTCCCAACTGTTATCTGGCATTTGCTGAGAGACCAAACTTGATATGGTCTGAATACACTTGTTCACAGTCTGGGAATATATGTTTTCTTTTCTAAAAGGAAACCTGACAAGAAATTACTCAGCTTATAAACAATGCTGGAATCCACCTCCACCTTAGCAGCTACCTGTTTCCATCAGGCATTCTAACATCAAGGAATAAATTCTGGAAAAAGCAACTGAGCTTCTCTGGATTAAAAAAGTTAGGAACTATTGTTTTACTTAATTAGATACCAGTTGTGTTTTTCAGGAGGTGCTGGATAGCTTTGTTGCTTTTTTGTACCATTTTTCAAACCCTACTGGCCACAGATGAACGTTGGGGAAAAGGAAAGTACTCCTGTCATTCCCAGTTTCTGCCTGTTCTAACTCAGTTGTGTATTTTGCCGATGCAAATTATTTTTCAGTATTCATGAAATCCAAATGTTTGCCTCACTGTTCGCGTAATTATTCGTGCATGATTGTAGAGAATGTGTTGGCAGGGACTCATGCCCTTTCTTCCAAAAGCAGGAAAATGGGTCCATCTAATCCCATTCAGAAAAATAGCAAGCACCTTATTAAAAGCAGGTAAGCTGTTGTCCCTTTGTCTCTTTAGGGAGGCGGCTCAAAGACTTAACTTCATTTTGAGAGTCCTTCTCAATCTGCCATGTCCCCAGTTTATAAGTGAGAACAGCTTTCTCTTTTTCTGGTCTTCACAGCGGTCTTTCTGTGAGGACAGGACAAGGAAGGGGCAATGGCCACAAAATGGATCACACTAAGTTCTGCACCAACATGTGAAAGAACTTCTTCATGATGAGGGTGACAGAGTATGGGAGCAACCCAGGGAGGTTGTTGAGTCTCCTACTCTGGAGATACTCAAGGCCTGTCTGGACGCCTACTTGGGCAACCTGCTCTAGGGTACCTGCTTTGGCAGGGAGTTGAATCCGATGATCTCCTGAGGTCCCTTCCAACCCCTACACTTCTGTGATTCTTTGAAATCAGTAACTTAGTGGCTTTTCTGCCTCGGTGCAGAAAGCCACTGTAAGGGGAATCCTTTGCCTGGTGCATTCTTGAGCCTAGAATCTCATTCTGTTGCAAGTTTATGTAGGTATTCAGACACCACTCTATTAAAAAAAAAAATAAAAAAGGTTTTTTTTTCTCTGTAAAAGGAGTTCATACAAGTACCATCTTGGCAGCCATGCCAAGCTACTTGATAAACAGTTTTGGTGACTATTAATTAGAAATGAAGTGTTATATTGCACAGTTAGTAGTTTATTTTGTTTTGGTGGGACCTAAGTTTACCTATGTAAGGCCATCATAATTGGCTGACTGAAGATTGTGGGTTTTATGACTTGTGGGGTCTATTCCATGAGGGATAACTTGGTATTATTTAGTAGGAATATGATAGGTAGATCCTATGTCTTACTGAGTAAACTGATGTGATGAATCTTCCTGCTTAGACAGGCACCAAGTTATAGGCAATACAGTTTCATTGCCTCCCTAACTAATTCCTGTGAACAATTATATATCAATTAGAAGGGGGGGGGGGGGGGGGGGAGGGTGGAAGAGGGTTGAATAGGCCATTTATTTTCTGCTTAATATAAAGGGTTATGCATCAGTGACCTTTACCTTTTTTTTTTTTTTTTTGCTTTTGACTTCTATGTTAATACTGAACATGTGCATTTTTTTTCTATTTTGCAGTAGTATTCTTTATTCTCCTGCATATATGTTTATTTATAGATAGAGTTGTAAATTTTATTTTAATACATCCACATAATAAACATAACATCTTGTGTGCTTTGATCAGTTTCTTTGACTATGGGAAATCTTTTTTTTTTTTTTTTTTCCAGTGGATTACAGTAAATGCTGATATAAAAGCTACAGCAGACATTCAAATGAGTGAATATTTAGAAAAAGATGAAAAGCATGTTCATATTATCTTTGTGTGTTACTTAAAGAATGTTGTAAATGTATGCAGTACCACTGTGCTGGGGGACTGTAGTCTGAAATAACATGGGAACTAACATATTAATATCAAGGTAAAGGTACATATTCCCCAGATGCATAGTTTTACCTTTTTCAGCTTTTATTATCTTTAGAATATTGCTCCATTTATTTCATGAATACAGAAGTATTAATTGGCCATGACATGTTCCAAAGACAAAAGAAAGGTCTAATTCACTCTAACAAACTTGTTAGTCACTGTTTATATCAAGAGGATTGTGAATCTACAGAGAGTAACACTGTTTTCTTCTACACTTCCTTTGTTTATAAATCAAAAGTTTTTAAGTGACCTGCAGTGTCTGCGGGTAGTTTGAAATGATACTTCTAAAGCAGACCTTCAGCATGTGGCACAGATACTTATCCCTTAAGATTAATTCTTAAAGTTAATTTGGGGGGAAGAAGAGAAACATGAATATTATGGTGCTTTTACAGTGTTGTGTTTTTTTGTTGTTGTTGTTCTTGAATGTCTTTAATATTCTAATAAAAAAAGTCCTTTTGAGGTGTGTAATTGCTCTTTTCTGTAAGCAGTGAGAAATTCGTGAATGGTAAGCTCTCAGTTCAAATCTAAATAGAACATATTTTACTTCTGATTTACTGTATGTATTAGTACTAATAAACTTTTTCTTAACATCCTGTTCTATGAGTATAGATGTAATTTTTAAGTTGTCCTTTCTTGTGTGATTTTTAGTACTGAAAGTATATAGCTGTCTCTGAGAGTGATGCTTAGAGTCATGTTCATTCTCATTAGTTGTATCAATTTCTAATTGTTATGAATTCACAGCATTACAATGGAATGGTTTGTGTGATTTATCTGGTGAAGTACATGATCTTTCACTTAACAAAAAAGGGGTTTAAAGTTTTCATCCATCCTAATTCTGTTACTGTTTGCTTTGTTCACCAATCACTCTGATCCTCCTAGCAGGGGACAAGACCTAGAGAACAAAACTGGTAGTGACTGTGTAGATAAAAAGGCAATGAATTCTGCTTTTAAGCCATAGAGGGAATAGTCTATAAAAGAATAAAAATGGGAATGAAAGTACAGCATCTTTAACCTGCAGATCTATTGTACCTTTGAAAAGCTTGTACTCTGAAAAAAAAAAAAAAACACGCACTGTGATGCTGCAAAGATTCATAATTATGTGACAGAACACTTTGAAAGGAGGTCACTCTTTAAAAACTGACCAAAACGCTTGTCAAGAAAATAGACTGTATTATAAATAATTGCAGAAGAATGCGTTTCGTTAAAATGTCTAGATATTGTTTTAGTGAAATGCTAGGTGTCACAGTGTATTATTTATTCTCTGCTAGAGATGTATTATTTATTCTCTTGTAGAGATACTTTTTAAAAGTAGTGAAGATGATGGGGTCAAGAACAGTACTCCAAAGAAGAATGTGAAAGACAGTTCCGATCAGAGGTTACAGAAGGTAAGGTAGCAACCCCAGCAAACTGATCTAAATTTTAGCCTAAGAATTATATATATAAGCTATTACTCGTGAATTTAGGCCATGATTCTCCTTTCATAATTCAAAAATATGGATTTACAAAATTGTGTCAAAAATGAATTCTAGTGAATTGGCTGTGGATGTATCATATGACATAACTGCAGTGAATTAAAAGTATGGGTAGAGGTAAAATGATAGAAACTGACAGATTATCTAAATTAGGAGTTTCATTATCTTTAGCCACTTCTAAGTTCAGAAGCCTGCATTTCTTTTGCTGAGTATTTAACTTTACATGATATCAGGTGTTAATATACAGAGATCTCATGTAACAGAATAAAATAGATGCATAATAGTGATAAATTCCCTGCTTGTTTTATATAAAATTTAGGACATTGCATATGCATATATTTTTTACATATGTGGGTTTATCACTTTTCACAAAATAGTAGAGGATGCATTTCATGTTCTCTGGCTTAGCAAATACGCGTATGTAATCTTTACTGCTCAACATTCTACATGTTCTACTTTGTACACTAACAAGATGCTCTTAACTAGTTGCTATTTATATTGATATTTGTAATATACACAAGTAGTTTAGTATGTTAACAGGTGTTCACTTAAGAGGGCTCACTTGTATTTTACCATATGTTTTGTTCGCTGAGAAGAAAAGACATCCTTCAAACAGTATTATACCTTTTATTTGTCATTTTGCAAAACAATATTTGTTTAATTACTTATAAATCTTTAAAAGCATTCTTAAATTGAATAAAAACAAATCTATAACTTTGAATGTCAGTTTGGGTATGTCTATTTGTTTTTTATTTGTGAATTAACTTGTAGGAAGTATGGTAATTTACAGCAGATGATGTGATTGCATCTACTTGTAACACTTGCCATATGGTCAGGCAATGAAGGCTGTCATCTCGTTATTACTGAATGACAAACATCATGTTAAAATAATAACACACAGAATAGGAAGTGCTCACATTCATTTATCTTAAGGTAGAGTGAGTAATTGAAATAATTTGAATACTACCATCTGAAATGTCACACAGTTTGTGCTTGGTTATCATCTATATTTCAGAACTATAATTTTATTTGCCAACTACTACATAATTTTTATCTCCATGGATATACAGAGTTATGATGGTACCTTAGGGATAGGTGTAGAAGCTATTCATTGTTTGTTTCCTTGCAGCTGTCATACATGACTTTAAGTGCTAGTGAGCGCAAAAGGTTGCTCTAAAGATCTGAGAAAACAATAGCAGAATCTCAGTTTAGGAAGGTGGTTGAAGAAAGGTGCTGGTACTCATTACCATTGGAGAGGAAGAGGAAACTAGTATTTTAATCATAAATCTTGATTTCACTGAAGCATATGCAAAAATTCCTTTTACTCCTGATTTCATCTGATAAGTTTATGTAACCATAAGACAATATCTGTTCATTGTGGGAGTGCTATGAATTTCTGCCAAGGAAAGCAGCAATGGATATGCATGCATATTGAAAGTCTGCTATCAAACTCACAAATTTCATATCAAATTCACAAATGCATATGAAGTTTGAGCAGCTTTTTGCTGTGTTGAGACCTCTCATTTATCTGAATTATATCCACATCCATTTTATAATTTTTTTTTAAGTTTTAAGAAAATAAAAATTAATTTATAAAATTATTTCCTGTAGTGAAAGAGTGGGGATGAGCTTGCACAAAACCATCCAAAAGTATTTCTTCAAAATGACTAAGTGTTTATTGAGCACAAAACTCACTCTGATGGCTTTTGCAAGCTTCTGAGGACATCTCACAGACCTGATGTTTGTTTTCGGATCTGATGAAATTAAAGTTTCCCCTTACTTCTGAAAATTGTGAGGCTTAGTTTGAATAACTTTGGGCAAATAGTCCTGAGGAACATTGAGAATCAGTTTATT